>NW_023494801.1:1667500-1762500 GCF_904425465.1 Colossoma macropomum
AAAACCTGGCTACCCAAAAATGCTGAGTTCACTGAACTTCTAATAGTGAGTTAACAGAACAATCATATGTGTTTTACATTCTGTTACCTTATGATTATAACTACAAATTCAAAACAGGCTGTTTTTACAGCTTAGTTTACAGATGTGGACTGTATGGATTGATCGCTGTTTAGAAATTTTAGCCATGTTTACATATTACATAAAAGTTTATTATTGAAAAAAATGATGGCGATTCCATATTTCATGATTCAGGCCCTTTAAAAAGAAGCACAACTGAACAGAACAGTTGTGATGTGAGAGATTAACTCCCGTACCTATCCGCGGGTCCAGAGGCACTTTGCCCAGCAGCGTCAGCCCGAGCTCCTCGCACATCCTCTGGGCTCCTCCCGTGGTTGGAGGGAAGATCTGGGAGGTATTCTGTGAGAAGAGAGAGCGAGTAGCTGATATTATTAAAAAAATGTAGATAAAAATTCAGATGAAATGTGTTAATTATGACTCACAGGCTGCAGAATGCAGTTCATGTCTTACATGAACTCGCCTGAGACTTTCGTAGCACTTACTGAATAATTCATACTGAATAATAAGGCTTGACTTTAGTAAATGAATCATTTGAACTGAGCTGATGATCCCGCACTTCTCGTACCTTGTATCTCCATTTTTGCTGTTTTTCAGTTTTTGTCATAATCTGAAAAAGCCTGTGACCCTGTACATTGTGTGTAAATTTCATGATGAATGGACTCAAAGAAATGGCCCAAAATGACTTGGTAAAAAGTCTGGTTCCATTGACTTCCATTAAAAGTAAAGCATGTTTTTCCTTCTCCTGTAAAGTTACCATTTTGGAGATACGAGGTTTTCTTCCGACAACAGCGACATGTTTCAAGATCAATAAACAACAGTTTATTAATCAAACAGTTTGCACAAACCAGAAGCTTTTTTGATCCCTGTCCAAAAAAGAGTGAGGAGCTCTGAGTAGGGCCTTAGCTAAAGGGTGGCCAGAGGTGGACAGCGCCACCTTCCTGCGAAGTGTGGTCACCCTTCTGGCCACCCTAGTGTAAACAAAGTGAGACAGTCAGCCATCATCAATGAAGCAGTCACTACAGAAAAGTTCTTTGTATGAAGAGTTTTAAAAGGGAAAATCTGCCATCAGGGCAGCGATCAATCAGTTATGATTTGATGCTGCACTCAATAATCAGCATCTCACAGGCGTCCAACATCTTAATGTTCTTTAACACTGGCTTTCTACATTAGGAAAACTATTACTGCAGTATTACTGCAACTTAAGATGTTAACAATGATCAGCACAGAGAACTAAAAACCATCAAAATATGCAGCTATTAAAGGGGAACTCAACTGATTTTTCAGAATTTAGCATAATTAAGTGGATAAGATGTAAACAGAGTCATTCAGAGTGGTTTGGTGTGAAACGCTCCGTTCTAGAAGTCAGAACTGTTCACAGTGGTGGTGATAGGAACCAGACGTCCACCTCTAAAAGCTCCCTCACAGAAAGTTACTACATGAAATAGTTACGAATACACTGCCAGATGACTGAGACACTGTTTTACAACAGTTCTGTGATTATGTTTTGGCCTTAACATATTTTAATCAATTTATTTTAAACTATTAATGGAGGAGAGACACATGAAGGGTGTCCTAAGGCAAAATACTCCCCATTATTTCAGATTTTCCACTATTTTCCATCATCAACATTCCATATGAAACTCAGAAGACTCGTGTAGGTTCACTGGTGGTTTTGAAAGTAAATAAAATGTCTATATTTGTGTTGTAGTCATGGTGACCCCTGGTTCCTATCACCACTGTAAAGACATCTGAACCATTTCACACCAAACCACTCTGAATCACTCTCTTCACATCTCAAAAATATGTGGAATGCCCCTTTAACGTTTACTATTAGAGCGTCTATCGATTATGATGTCAGCTAAATGCTTTTCAGAGCTGAATACATGTTTATTGATGCAGATTAGATTTCATCTCTGGTGAATCCAGTGCTGAGTCTAAGTTCCTGTTAATGCAGTAATTCAACTCGTTGCCTAGCCAAATATTATTCTTTCATAACGTTACCACGTTTTTTCCTATGCAGTTTGCCAACCCAACACAATCGCTGTGCCTAACCTGGCAACCCATTGAAAAGGTTCTGGCTCTGAGCACTTCAAGTGGAATTCCACTGATTTTTTACATTTTCTACACAATTCAATGTTTGAGATGTAAACAAAGTCATTTAGACTGCTTTCTTGTGAAATGGTTAATTGTATAGGAACCAGGGGTGCTTTTATAAGGAACGTTCATAACAGCAAAATAGTGCTAAATCTGAAAAAGTGCATTTTCTTGGGGACTATTTTGTCCCTGCATGTACCCCTTAATGAATGTGCTTAAAAAATAGTCCAAAATCTTTTCACAACCATCGTAAAACAAAGTCTTACCATACTCAGCCATGCATTTTTAGCCATTTTATGTAGGAACTTTCTGTGAGGGAGCTTTTAGAGGTGGACGTCTGGTTCCTATCACCACCACAGTGAACAATTCTTACTCTAGAACGGAGCGTTTCACATCATGACTTTGTTTACAAATTAGCAAACTGATATTGGACGATATTCAGCATTAAAGTACCCGGAGGGCAAAAAAAACTTGATCTAAACATCCTTAAATACAAACGAACACGCGGTAACAGTAACATTTGCACCCACGTGTGAAGTGTATGCAGTAAAACACTGGAGCATGTAGCATAAACTCGCTTCTAAAACATGTATCTGGATTTTTTATGATGTTTATTCTAGATTTGAACACAGCAGCTGTCTTTTACACTGTGGGAAAAGCTCATGATGAATGGACTGACAGTAATGCTCCAAAACAGCTTGGAACGAAACCTCTTGACATTAACTTACCCTTAAAGTCAAGGGCGTTTTGCCCTCTGCTGTAAACCGGTTCTTTTTTCTTTGCCCAGCGACGATATGACGATAACCTTCAGTTGTCAATGGGAGGTTATCCAACACAAACAAAAGCGGTCTAACCAGAGTGAGCGAGCTTCTCACTGCAACTCTCCTGTATTACACAGACTGTAGTCCATCTGTTTCTCTGATACTTTGTTAGCCCCCTTTCACCCTGTTCTTCAGTGGTCAGGACCCCCATGGACCCTCACAGAGCAGGTACTATTTGGGTGGTGGATCATTCTCAGCACTGCAGTAACACTGATGTGGTGGTGGTGTGTTAGTGTGTGTTGCGCTGGTCTGAGTGGATCAGACACAGCAGTGCTGCTGGAGTTTTTAAACACCTCAGTGTCACTGCTGGACTGAGAATAGTCCACCAACCAAAAATATCCAGCCAACAGCGTCCTGTGGGCAGCGTCCTGTGACCACTGATGAAGGACTAGAGGATGACCAACACAAACTGTGCAGCAGCAGATGAGCTATCGTCTCTGACTCTACATCTACAAGGTGGACTGACAAGGTAGGAGTGTCTAATAGAGTGGACAGTGAGTGTTTAAAAACTTCAGCAGCACTGCTGTGTCTGATTCACTCGCACCAGCACAACTCACACTAACACACCACCACCACACATGACACCGCGAATCGAGGAATGTTAAATGCCTGCACAACTTCGGAAATGGAATGCTCCGTCCATCTGGCACCCACTATCATTCCTCCTTCGAAGTCCAATAATTTCACGTCGCCCTGCAATGAGCACACTGACCAGTGTTTAGCCTCACTCACAAGACAACGCCTCACAACTTATACAGGTGTGGGTGTCCCAAGCCGTCCACAGAGGTAACGCCACCTCATAATCAATTTACATACTGCTATCCCATGACTTTTGGCACGCTAGTGTAAATTAAAGGGCCCATATGATGGAAAATATCATTGTTTTCACATTTCTTTTAAATTACTTGTTTGATTAAGTACGCAATCATAGTTAAAGGTCACTCTCCAGGCCATATATGGAAACTAAGCTGTAAAAACAGCCCGTTATGAGGTCACTGTTTTTGGGATGTCACCAAAACCACCTAATTTACATTATACCCATCTATTCCATCCTATAGTTTAGCCCCGCCCATTCATTATGAAGTAATAAGGACTGTTTTAAGCCTTTGAGAACGCATGTTTTCTTAGACTCAATGTTAGAAAATGAGAAAAATAAAGTTGACCCAAGCTGAAGGCGTCCAGCGCAGGCTTTCATAAACGTTATGGTTCTAAAATGTCTATTTCTAAGTCAAGCCTGACACAGTAGTAAAATTCATGTGCTTACGTTTGTTTGTTTGTTTATTTTTGGAAGGGGGGGGGGTACTTGCCTTGCATTTGGGACACACAAAGCCGCTCATGTTCTCCACCACGCCGATCACAGGCAGCTTCACCTTCTGACAGAATCGGATCTCTTTTCTCACATCCTGCAGTGACACTTCCTGTTTGAAGAATAAAGAAAAGGCACGGAGAATTTACACCAACATCAAAACCTCCGGTTCAGCTTTGGAAGCTTGTAAAATGTCTTCCTCTCATTTCCTTTAGCCCTGAATATTTGGAGAAAACAAAAACAAACACAGTGGAGGAGGAGGTTGTGTAATTGCTTGTTGTGTAAGGTGGTTTCCACTCACTCCAGACGAACTGTTCTATTGTGAAAGCAATCTTAGGTCACAGTTTAAATTTTTTTTAGTAGACCGTGAGAAAAAGGAACGATAAGACGGCTAAAAGTACTTTTGGTGCGGTAACACACAAAAAAAATCACACAAAACACACAAAAAATCTGTTTAACAGTAAAAAGTCCGGCAGCAGGGATGACGCACTGAACCTGCTAATTAACAATAAAAGCATGTTTCTCAATGATGGTCAACACATGCAATTTTACAGTTCATTTCATTTAAACACTGCCTTTTACTGTAAAACTGTCAACACTTTCACTAGTTTAACTGTTATTCTGACTTACAGTACTCACCATCATAATAACAGTAGCAACTATGAAAATATACACAAATGCATTAACAGCAGCAGTGATGAAATTTATACGGAATATATATTTAACCATTTTTCTTTTGAACAGTGCACAGTAACTTTATCACCACTTGTAATGTTTATGACCCCTTTGCACAGGATAAGACACCTCGGTACGAATGGTGAGATGGAAGACGGGAGTGGCTACTCAATTAAAGCACTGCCATCTCACCAAAAATACCACAAATGCAATCTGTTCAACGACTCAGGAATAGAAAAATGTCCAAACATTTACTTTAATTGCAAATTTTTTTAATTACATTTTTTTTTTTATTTACTGTAACCGCATATCTAGCTGATTTAAGTGAATGCATTGCGCCATTAGCATTGTCAGCAGGTTAGAACGTTTTTTGTTAATACTGAAATAGTAACACATCATAATATTATGTCAGTTTACAGTCTGGTGCACTTACTGCTCAAGTACTAGACCTTAGTAACTGTATCATCATCAGGAAAGCAAACAATAGCTAAATATGGCTGCTTACACAGTAAGATAGAGGAAAAGATCTGAATGAAGTCACTGAAGCACTGAGTTATTTCAGTCGTTATTAGGTCATTGCTGCCATTAGAGCCTCAATGTGTCTGTCTATATTTCTCAGCACTATATTGGTCATTCTGGGAGGGTATGAGGGCGGCACGTAATGGTGCACAGCGCCACGTGCTGTGCGTCTCAGGTGACGCTTGTCCATGTGTGTTTCAACAAATGGTATCAGTCAGTCAGTCAGTCAGTCAGTCAGTCAGTGACACCAACTCTCGTGCAAAAAGAGTGTCAGAACTGATTCAAGGTTGTGGTGCCTTAAAGCTGTAAACATTGAGTGTGAAAAGACTCCACCACAGCTAAACACACCAAAAGGACGAAAGAAACGGGTTCTGCAAATAGTCTGGAAAGCCAGGTTCACATCGTCACTGCTGAAACAAAACCTTGCATCTCTATTTTTGTCATTTTATCATTTTATTACATTATTTAAAAATGCTAGTTGCCCTTTACATTGTGTGCAAGTTTCATGATGCACAGACCAACAGAAACGCTGCACATTTACTTAGAAAAATTACCTGGACTTACATTGAAACAAAAAATCTTTTTTGTTTTAATCTACTCCTGTAAAGTGATGGTGTTGGAAGGATTATGATATCTATTTTTTATTTTGATGATTTTGGTCCTATTCCAAGATTAAATTGCTTCGGAAACACCTCACATCGTTTTGGTTACTGGTTAAACTTGAATTTTGATTGATCAAATAGAATTTCGGTCACGTATCTGGCGAGTACATTTTCATTCGTGTGTTTTTCCTTTGTTAATAAGATTTTAATACTGAAAGTACATTTTAAGCAGCCTTCTCGGATCAGACAGTGACAAAAGTGTCCACCATCATCCTCCCACCACCTCTGTCTTGACAATAATCTTTGTGTTATACTGTTGACTGGTCAGTTGATGATTCATACCAACATCACGTAAACTGAGCAGAAGTGAGAGCAGGATTTGGATTGGATTATCGTGTTTTATTTATCTGATGACCTCTGGATATTTAGCACAGTTTCGAAAGCAGATGTGATCCTCCAGCTGGCTGTTAGATAAGCTCTCAAGCGATGAGCTGAAGAGGTGGGAAATGAGTGTCATCAGCACCACTGAGCGACACTGAAGAAGCAAAGATAAAGCTGCTTCTCTTTCACACTGTGATAATCACTACTTGACCACATTTTCAGTAAAAAAAAAGGATTCTTGTGGACCGACAAGGTAGGAGTGTCTAACAGAGTGGACAGTGAGCGGACACAGTGTTTAAAAACTCCAGGAGCACTGCTGTGTCTGATCCACTCATACCAGCACAACACACCCTAACACACCACCACCACGTCAGTGTTACTGCAGTGCTGAGAATGATCCACCACCCAAATAGTACCTGCTGTGGGAGGGTCCATGGGGGTCCTGACCACTGAAGAACAGGGTAAAAGGGGGCTAACAAAGTATCAGAGAAACAGATGGACTACAGTCTGTAACTGTAGAACTACAAAGTGCACCTATACAGTAAGTGGAGCTGATAAAATGGACGATGAGCGCAGAATCAAGGAGGTGGTCAGAATGTTATGCCTGATCGGTGTCCAGCCTGCTCTACTACAGATGGGTCGGAGGGTCAGTTAGCATTAATAATTTATTGCATTATTAACATGTTAACTTTTACAGCAATAATTTTAACACAATTCAGGTTGATATTCTCTAAAGCTGTGTTCAGCCTTTGTTTCTCAAATCAGGGGCCGGATTCACAAAAGTGTCAGCCTAGAAAACGGAGTACAGCTAAACAATATTTTGCCATTCATGTGCCATACTCAAGTGGAGAAAGTGGAATAATGAAAGTATTTAGGAAGAATGAGTGCGTTTACATGCACTCAATAATCTTTTCTTCAGTTTTCTACAGTTATCTGATTATTCAAATGGTCATGTAAGCAGCACATTCAGATTTCTTAGATCAGAATGAGGTCTAGAAATCCAATTAAGAAATCTGATAGAGGCTGGATTTTAGCTCAGTAGTCAGATTTCTCAGTGCATTAAACTCTTACTCTGATTTCTTTCAGATTTCTCAGTCGGCACATGTGTAAAAACTGACCGCGGTACCGGAAGTATATAAATATATATGCTTCACGAAATGAGGAATATAAATATTCTTTGTCTTCTTGGTGACAAATGTTCATATTTGAACATAAAGTGGCGCAACGTTTAAAAAAAAAAGCTGCGGTATGAAGTTTAAGTTTTACTTTTCGTTGGCTGGTTGTAAAGCAGAAATCTGATTACATGCTGACTCATGTAGACCCAGAGTTTCCCCATTATCTGATTACTCAAGTCCATGTAAACGTGTTGATCGGATTATGACAAAATCTGATTTTCTGCAGTTATCGGATTATTAAGTGCATGTAAACGTGCTCAATTATTGGCCTTACTTTGGCTTTTAACTACAATTGAGAAAATGTTTTAAAGAAAGCTCAGCAGCATCTGTATTTATTTGGGAAGCTTCGGTACGTTTGGTCGAGTGTGAAAGCTGTTTTCGACACCGGGAGCAGTCCAGAGATCCAATCTTTGGTCCTCGTGAAATCGGTGGGGTGGTCCGGGGTTCACTAATAGTTTCCGGGAAATTCTGTTGCGGTCTGCTGGGTGTGGGAGCTCTGTGCTCCCTGGCACGGCATCAGGGGCTGCTTGGTTGGTTCATTTTGTAACATGAGTGCTTCAACTCACTGCGTTACTTCCCTAAAATCCTGCTCACATGAGAACGGCTCTTTCTTCACTGGCCCTCCTGCACAGTGAAATGCCATGAAGCTAGTGCTACCACTTGTACTACATACACAGAAAATCGGCGCATTGAATTGTGCAATCAATCCACAGTTCATATGGAATTAAACATGAAAAGCCACAAAAACAGCAAACCAAAGTATAATTAAAATATCCTTCTCACACTCGCTCTACAGAACAGTGCTTCCTTTTGGCTGACCATGAGCTGCCAGGGCATTTATTAAAAAAGTCTTTTGTCCTACAAGCTACTCAAGTGGTTTAGTTTATTTTACAATGTGGGATGCTGGTGTTTCAGTCTGCTGGAACGTGGACAATTAAATCCTGCAGGAGGGTCTGGCTCGTTGCTGGTAGCTGGTTGTTTGCTCACTGGGAGGCATCTGTAGTGCTGAGGGTGTTTTTCCAGCAAACAAAGTACCAGAACCTTTGGACCCGTAAAACTGAAACCATGCTTTTAATACTAGCCATCAGTCCAGTACTGAAGGTACTAAAGCTACTCCATGGGTGGACAAAGTACAGTACTTTAGGACTTGAGTAAACGTAGAAATACTCCTGGTAAAACGCTGCTCAAGCATATCTATATTTCTACTTGAGCTAAAGTACAAATGTATAAGGGATGCAACTGTACGGTGGGCCAAAGTTTGGTATGTATCATGGTTTTCGGGCCATGGTAACAGTACCGTTGCGGTATCTTTATATTTAAGGAAAAAAAAAAACACCATTGAAACAATGAACTCCATATACAGACAAATAAAACTTCCCATTCTGAAAAACGGCAGCGTCACAGACTGATCCTGGTTTCTATCTCTGCTTCATGAAATCAAAGGGAGAAAAATATTAAAACTAAAAGTGCTTTTTAGGTCTGACAACCTGTCGGTGCTTTGCCTTCTCTGTTTTTAATAATTAAAGAGAGCTGGACAGGGTGTCAGTGCCCATTCGGTTTCACTTCTCTCCGTGATCACAGAGTTTGCGAATTACGTTGTTGCTGAAATTTGTGCGGGACGGACACTGCAAAGGCCAAAATGGGCCCTGTTACAAAAATGGCTCAAGTCCATTTTTACACTCTACTCGTATAAACTGAATTAAAAAAGTGTTCAGCACCACTTATCACGCTTGACGTCAGTTTACTACCTCTACACAGACTGGCTGTAAAAGTTTAGGCTAGAAACATTAGCTGAGGTAACTTTCTATTAGTTGTTTACCTAAAAGACAGGCTATCGGAGTCACAAGCTGCACGCTGACTCAGAGTGGCAGTGCTGGTGTGCGGACCTTGATTAAAACCAAAGGTTTCATTTTGGTTCACTGTGTGATGTGACGCGTCTCATCTGGTGTGCAGTGGCCTTAACTTGTCTGTCTTGCTAGTGTTCGCCATTGTCACATTGGAGCTGAGGGATCATTTAGTTCCTCTACATATATGTGTATATATATATATATATATTTTTTTTTAAGCATTTGGTGATTTGGTCGCCGTAGATCATCACAGCCGTGATGCTATTGGCGATAACACACTCCTCACTTTTATACAACAGTTAAATAAATAAAGTAATAAATTAATAAACTGGGCCGTGAACGCGGCGTTTAATATGTTTTAATGTTCACAGTTCCTTCACCAAATTATAGTTCCTTAACGAGCAGCTTGTTGCTGCGTCAGAGTAACGAGCTCCGCCCACTCGCTGCACAGCCGGCAGTTCGTTCTCCAGCTCCTTACACTAAATTCCCAAACTCTCATCACCGCTGAGCAGCTTTTCTGTTTTTTATTCAGTTTTATGGCTCAGTCTGATTTGGTCAGACTCTGAAGATCAGACTACACGTTTGGCAAATGGTATTGGGTTCATTTCTGGCTGATTCCAGGTTGTTCAGCTGTTCTTCTGTCTCAGCTGCCGACTGAAAAGCTGCTCAGTGGTGATGACAGTTTGGGAATTTAGTCTCATCTTCAGAGTCTGACCAAATCGGCTGTCGGTCAAATGTGACCTTAAAAGTGTCCATTTTCTGTTTGTGGCAAAGTAAGAAGTAAAAATGTTCAAATGGCTTGAGCGTCTCCTACAGCTGTCAGAGTCGTTGCTTAGCAACGGCGTCTCAGTGGAGTGATACAGCATTTGTGAAAAAAACGTGATGTTATGGTGAAATAACAGCACAGTTAGAACGCTTCTCAACCAATCAGCTCGGGTGGCCGGAACTCACTGTTGTATACAGAAATATATACATATATGTATACGTATAGATAGATATAGATATAAACTTTGCCTGATTCTACAAACAATTCTATGTAAATACAGACATTTCTGTCATTTATTTGAGTCATTTGAGTGCAGAATATGCAGCAGATTGTTTCACAGCATCCAATAAGCTAAGCTAACTAGCGAGCAAGGTAGTTAATTGGCCCAACTAGGCTCTCAAAGTGACATAAAATGACTAAAACATTAATGAAATAATTAATAGCAGTCATTTTGAAGGTTCTAGCTCTCTTTTAAGCAGGTAGAAGATAAACTAGAACAAGAGCTATGGTCCCTATTTGGATCTGTTGTTGTTTTTAAATGTGCGTGCCCGTAAGAGACGAATATTGCCCAATTAAATGGGCGATTGCATTATTACACTAAAACATCTGCAATAGGTAAAAAGTTGACTGAACACACGACACAGTAGAAGAGGAACTGTTCCATTTCTTGTGGTTATGAAGAAAATGCACACCCAGCTTTTAAAGACCTTAGAAAAAAAACATCCATCTAGGCAAAATTCTACACTTCCACTACAGCGGTTCCATAACCAGAGCAAATATTTAATAGAATATTATGAAGGAACATTTCCGCAGATGAAGCCTGGCAGGCTGCTTGCTATCGAGCTGTTATAATTTAAATAAAGATCTTTACAAACAAGGACACTGAAGAAAAAATAAAAAAGCACAGCTGTCATGGTTCTGTCAATGCAGCAAGAGGAATCTGTTCTGGCAGGTGTGCGTGTTTACAGGCACCGTCTCACATGTTTGGTTAAAAAACTTTCAGCGTGAAGAGATGAAGCCTGATAGAGCATTCAGAGCAGTGCTGAGTAATACATCACCTACACTGGCCAGAGGACAAAACAGCTTTACTCGAGCGAAAGCAGAAGCATTTTAGGTAAAACATTACTTGATTAAACATGTATAGGTCTCCTACAGTCACACGCAAAAGTTTACATATCCCTGGTCAAATTCCACGTAAAAATAAGAACACAAGTCAACACACACCGATCAGGCATAACATTATGACCACCTCCTTGTTTCTACGCTCATTGTCCATTTTATCAGCTCCACTTACTATATAGGTGCACTTTGTAGTTCTACAGTTACAGACTGTAGTCCATCTGTTTCTCTGATACTTTGTTAGCCCCCTTTCACCCTGTTCTTCAGTGGTCAGGACCCCATGGACCCTCACAGAGCAGGTACTATTTGGGTGGTGGATCATTCTCAGCACTGCAGTAACACTGACGTGGTGGTGGTGTGTTAGTGTGTGTTGTGCTGGTCTGAGTGGATCAGACACAGCAGTGCTGCTGGAGTTTTTAAAAACCTAGTGTCGCTGCTGGACTGAGAATAGTCCACCAACCAAAAATATCCAGCCAACAGCGTCCTGTGGGCAGCGTCCTGTGACCGCTGATGAAGGACTAGAGGATGACCAACACAAACTGTGCAGCAGCAGATGAGCTGTCGTCTCTGACTTTACATCTACAAGGTGGACCGACAAGGTAGGAGTGTCGGTGAGTGAACACAGTGTTTACTAAAGAACATTTGAACAACCATTATTTTTAAGTGTGTATAAGGATTATCTTATATCTAATCTCATATCTTATATCTAACCTCCTGCAAAATGAATAACTTGCACTTAAAGGCTGTTTTGATTGGTAGTTAAACAGATGAGGGGGGTCTCTGAGTTTTGCACAGTACTGTATGGAAAGTAACAGGTTGTTTGTTTCCACACTCGAATATCAAAATGCACACAGGAAGCCCACTCGAGTGACTCTGGTTTCCGTTTGAGGGGTTAAGAGTATCTGTGGCTCGGAGTGTTAATGAGGCTACCTGTGGTGTGGTGATGATGACGGCTCCATCAATGCCAGCTCCACTGAGGTACTGCACTACAGACAGGTGCTCGTCTGAGGTGCCCGGCGGCGTGTCCACTATGAGGTAGTCCAGCTCACCCCAGTCTACGTCCCTCAGGAACTGCTTTATCATGCCTGGACACAAACAACAAACACATCTTATAAACAAACACAACAGTAAAGCATCTACACTGTAAAAAAGACCTCTAACATTTTTTAAAGTAACTCATTCCACCTTAAGATGTTGTGGTCACTGCATTTCTAACAGGTCATTTATAGCACAGTAATCTTTGTGTTACATTCTGGTAAATCATTAACTGAAGCTCAATAAAATAGACAGTCTAAAGCAGCTGGGCCTGCTTTAGGTTATACCACCAACTTAGAAAAGAACATGAAAAGAAAAAATACAGACAAAATGAAAATGTAAAAGAAGGCAGAGTAAAAGAAAAGGAACAGAGTAATAAAGTGCAAAAAATGTAAGGCTTAGATAGCAATAAAGAAGCAACAATGAACAATAGCTTAAAGAAATAAAAATAATAATCAAAAGGAAATAAGATGCATAACATGGCATGGCTGTATATTACGGACATCTCTACAGTTATCACTGCGCTTCTTCACAAACCGATTTATTTAGAGCTGTCGAAGTGAAAACGTTTAAAACATGTTAATATGATAAATTATTAATGCCACTCATTGTTTTATTGTAATGCACTGTAACGCAAGTTTGGCCTTTCGACCTGTCTGTATCACCGCAGCTGCATCGCTGTTTGTCGCTCTGATAGAATCCATGATTGTAGCTCTCGTTCAAATACAGCTTTTAAATGTGTTTTAAAGCAAAACCTTCAGCTCCTTCGGCAGACCTCGCTGGACAGACACTCATAAGAGAACCATGGATAAATCTACCAGCAGCAAACAAAACAAAACAAAAGCAGCATAAATACACCAGTGAACCTATATGTGTCTTCGGATATTTATATGGAACACTGATGATGGTAAAATAGTGATAAATCTTAAATAATAAGGTTTCTTTGGGGACTATTTTGCCTTGCGTGTACTTCTCTGCCATGGATTTATTTTAAAAACACACTTTTGGCCCAAAACAGAGTATAAAACAGTGTCTCAGTCATCAGGCAGTGAATTCATAACCATTTCATGTAGTAACTTTCTGTGAGGAGCTTTTAGAGGTGGACGTCTGGTTCCTATCACCACCACTGTGAACAGTTCTGACTCGGTAAGCTTATCTAGAACAGAGCGTTTCACACCAAACCACTCTGAATGACTCTGTTTACATCTTAACCACTTAATTAAAATTGAAATTATGCAAAGAAGTCGTAAAATTGGTGGAATTCCCCTTTAAAAACACTTCTCATTCTAACTTCCCTAACCAGGAAAGTCACTCTCCAAAACACTCTGTACACAGACTCCCAGTGACCTTCCTCTCCACACACATTCTTATCAAACACACACTTTCCACATTTCAGGAGTGCTTCTACTCAGTATTCTCAAAATAAATGGGTAAACATGCGCAGGGGAATTCCACCAATGTTTCAAAATCTCCACACTAGTAAATCATTAACATGTAAACATGTAAACAAAGTCATTCAGAGCGGTTCAGTGTGACACGCTCCATTCACGGAACTGTTTACAGTGGCGTTAATATGAACCAAACGTCCACCTCTTAAAGCTCCCTCACAGAAAGTTATTATAGGAAATGGTTATGAATTCACTGCCTGATGACTGAGACACTGTTTATGATAGTTTTTACAAAAGAAGGTTGTTTTATGGCAAAATAGTCCCCAAAGAAAGCGTATTATTTTAGATTTCCCACTATTTTCCATCATCAACATTCCATATGAACTCAGAAGACTCGTGTAGGTTCACTGGTGGTTCTGGATAGTAAATAAAATGTCTATATTTGAGTTGTAGTCATGGTAACCCCTGGTTCCTATCACCACCACTGTAAAGAAATCTCAGTGAAATTCCCCTTTTAATCCTTTAACATTTTCTAATCTCTCCAGATATTTGAAACATGAGTCAGAACTGTTCACAGTGGTGGTGATAGGAACCAGACGTCCACCTCTAAAAGCTCCCTCACAGAAAGTTCCTACATGAAATGAGACATTGTTAAGAACAGTGTTCTTATTTAGCACTTTATTTAGCGTTTAGTACCGAATTCTTACAGCATGTGAATGGCCCACAGTGGCCCCAGGTTTTTGGTCATCCTGTGTAGATAAAGTGGCAGTAAACTATGAGAGGCTGTCACAGTCGGCAGAAGGACGCAGCAGAGGCAAGTAGTCCCGGCTGAAAGGGAACTACATTACCCCCTGCCACTCTTCCTCCCAGTAGCCACCAGAGCTACAGATGACTGGGGAAGATTATCAGACAGCGATGTTTTTGCACTGATCCAGGGGAAGTGAAACCAGGCTAAATGTGGCTCTGTTTTTCTTGTTTTTTTTTCTTTCTGCAAAGAAGAAGGAACTTCTTTTTTTTTTTCTTCTTTACAAAAACGTCTACTGTGGATCTTTTAAATGTAGTTAAATATCACCGGCTGGATAACACTGGGGCTGTCATTACACGGTAATTCAAGAAAACAATAAGAGCTTAAAAATATATGTACTAATACAAATTTCAAAAGAAAATCTGCAGTGATTTGTAAATCCGTTTGACCTGCTTTCAGTTTATTTCGGAAATACACACCAATTAGCCACAACATTCAGTCCACCTCTTTGTTTCTACACTCACTGTCCACTTTATCAGCTCCACTGACTATATAGGTGCACTTTGTAGTTCTACAGTTACAGACTGTAGTCCATCTGTTTCTCTGATACTTTGTTAGCCCCCTTTTACCCTGTTCTTCAGTGGTCAGGACCCCCATGGACCCTCACAGAGCAGGTACTATTTGGGTGGTGGATCATTCTCAGCACTGCAGTGACACTGACATGGTGGTGGTGTGTTAGTGTGTGTTGCGCTGGTCTGAGTGGATCAGACACAGCAGTGCTGCTGGAGTTTTTAAACACCTCAGTGTCACTGCTGGACTGAGAATAGTCCACCAACCAAAAATATCCAGCCAACAGCGACCTGTGGGCAGCGTCCTGTGACCACTGATGAAGGACTAGAGGATGACCAACACAAACTGTGCAGCAGCAGATGGGCTATCGTCTCTGACCTTCCATCTACAAGGTGGACTGACAAGGTAGGAGTGTCTAATAGAGTGGACAGTGAGTGGACACAGTGTTTAACAGTGTTTAGCACTGGGGTTTCATTTCAGATTGTTTATGGAAATAATGGATGTTTTGTTCTCCGGGCCAAAGAAGAAAAGCACCATCCAGATTGTTACCAGTGTAAAGTTCAAAATCCAGCACCTGTCTGGCTATGAGGTGGAAAGTAACCATGGCATGGGAAACCGGTAAAGCACCATTAAAGCTGAAAATACACACAAAATCCTGCTTTCAGACCCGGATCAACTGTTGTCTTCAGTCCACAAATAAAGTGTTGTGCAAAAGCAAAGGGGATGTAACGCAGTGGCAAACATGCTCCTGTCCCAACGTCTTGCAGGCATCAAATATCATGTGTTTGTTTTTGATTTAATGCAGGTCAAACTGAATTTACTCAACACTGCTTTCTGTTTTTCTTAGCCTTTCACATACTGTCCCAGTATGAATTGTATACATCCAGAGGGGACATCATGACAGCCCTTTGTTTAACACAGGGGACGGCAACATGCAGCTCTTCTACTGTCCTGTTGTCTCCACAGCTGAATTAGATTTGTGGGTAAAAATAAAATAATCCTCCTTTACAGTAAAATAAAGCTCTGCTGATCGTTCAACACAGTTTAACAATAAATCATCTTAAACTCTGGAGTTAATGTAGAACTGCTGATTCACCCTTTAACCCTGAAGATCAGCGCAGACTGCTGGTCACCATAGCAACACAGACAACAGTCTCACCTAGCTAGTAGCTAACAAAACGGAAAAGAGAGAGATTTAAGATGAACATCGATAATCTGGAGATAAATGGACTGATTTGTGTTTATAATCACTCCAGTTGGTTTCCTGTTACGTTTAATCTGCAGCAAGAAACTGACAAACACTACAAGTTTCTCATTCTCCAGCTTCTTGTTAAAATTGTCCTGTTCCACCTTAAATGGTGCAGCAGGTACATTCTGGTGCCTCAGGCATAATTTAAGGTGGAACGGGAAAATTCGAACAAGAAGCTGGCGAATGAGAAGCGACTTCAGCCTCATAAAAACTCGAATATTGAGAGACATTTTACAAGAAACTGTTCTACTTTTGGAAAAGTTTCCTGCTGGAGATGCGAAAAAAGCAGCTATAGCTGAGCTAAAGCTTAAAGCAGAGCAAAGAAAGTCTGTGTTTTTTGTTTATATTATATTTTTATCCTATACTAGCACATCAGCACATACTGAGACATATTTACAGCCAAGATGGTAAAATGGGTGTAAAATGTTGTGGCTCTCAAAGGGGTTTGATTTTTGTTGAAAGGACAAAACGGCTCTTCTTAACATTTACATAGCCGACCCCCAGTATAACACACAGTTCTGGAATAATTAATGGGCTAGACTTCTGAAAGTCTGAAAAAGTTGTGATTATTAACATTTCAAAATAATTCATCAGCTGACAAGCATCTTATTCATCAACGCTCAGCTGAAGCCGACAATGAAACAAATACAAACCATTCTTCTTGGGGCCCCTCCAGATAACTGCATCATCAGGGCTGCCGAGCAGGAAGCCAATGGACATGACCGCCAGGTTGTCCTCTACATACTACAGATAAGAATGCATATCAGTATAGGACACAAACAAATACACAAGAACACACTGTCAGTACCACAATGGTCTGTTATTAAACTGCTTTGCGCCTTTGTTTATGTTATTTTTAGGGCTGGTTATATGAATGTATGGGAAAACAAAGACAACTGGGTAAGATCCTGCTGCTTAACAATGACCCAAACATGACATTAACATGACACGTCACGTCACAAATTGTCACCAAGGCACATAAGCACATTACTTAAGACCAGTTATCCCAGCAGTGAATGTGTTTTGCATGCAAAAACACTGAATATCATTAGAATAAATACAAATAAATACACAAAAAAGGCAACACAAACTTCTCTTTCTTCCAAAAAAAGTAGTTATGTGATAATTAGAGAAACACAGTTTGGTTCCAGATTTCTCCTGGACATCCCGTCGATTTGTTATACGATCAGCACGTTCGATTTAACATAACTAAGCACCGATTAGCCAAAGCAGGTATTGGATTATAACTGCATAATAAACTGTATAATAAAGCGCAGCAGTGGATTATAACTGTATAATAAACTCTGGGGTTCTCCATGGAGAGGTTTGGAAATGGTCAAATGAAAACATGGACACACATAAAATAACTACTTATTATATTATTAGTTTTATTTGTTATTGTTTAAGTTTAAGTTACCCTTTATTTGTCCCACAACAGGGAAATTCACCTCTGCATTTAACCCATCCGTGCAGTGAAGCACCACATACACACTAGTGAACACACACTCGAGGGCAGTGAGCAGACTTGCCCGGAACCGTGGGCAGCCCCATCCACGGCGCCCAGGGAGCAGTTGGGGGTTAGATGCCTTGCTCAAGGGCACTGCACTCACGTACTGTCAGCTCAGGGGACTGAACCGGCGACCTTCCGGTCACAGGGATTGCTTATGGTCCGCATAAAAATAGCATAAGCCATCATGACAAACATTATTTCATCATTCTGTTCCCCATATATGTTAAATTCAGCTAATAAACAGCAACTGTCCATTTAAACGTGCAGAAGTGTGTCTCTGTTGAGGAAGTGTAACTTATTTACTTAGTGACCGGGGCGCCCAAACTTTTGGACTGTATTTCAGTGTTATGCAGCAGGGCTCAGCTGAAGTGTCACCCATATTTGTTTATTCAAATCATCATCTCTTATGCTGGCTGCACACAGTAAACTAATAAACACTGCAAAAACTGGTATCTTGTCAAGTGAAATGATCTTACGCCTAGTCAGTATATCTAATATTTCCCATTCTGAGATGGCTGTGCACTTATTAGATTATCTAGCTTATTTCTGGACATTACAGGTAGTTTTATTAAGTAAAATGACCTCACTATACTGGCAGATAATTTTGCTGGTTTCAAGCTGAATTCTTTCAACAAGCAAATTTATCTGCCAATATAGTGATAGTTTTACTTAATAAAATCATTTAAAATAATTTAAAAAAGTCTAGAAATAAGGTAATTAGTCTTAAATTAGGCATATAACATCCTCAACAGGAGAAATATCACATTTAATGACTATTTTTATGATAATGTTACTTGAAAAGATATCACTTTTTGCAGTGAACCTGTGTTTTTATTTTCTGTTCATAACTAAGGCTGAATGATTGCTTTTATTTTGAAATTTGCGATTTGAAAGAGTTTAATTTCTAAATCGCAAGAGCTGCAATTTTTATTACAGTCTACTTTATCAACAAAGATGGTTTTAAGGGAGAACATTTAAACTGATAACACTGAGCTTGTGAACCACCTGTAGCTGAATCAGACCAATCAGAAGCAACTAAACCATTTACATGACATCAAAATCAAATCTACATTCAGTGTTTAAGCTTCCAAGACAGAAACAATTAATCTGTTTGTGTTCTTGGCCCAAAAAAAACAGGGCTTAATGTATAGAAAGTTTAAGTCTTAGGCTACGTTCACATTACCAGGCTGAAGTGGCACAAATCAGATTTTTTGCCCTAATGTGACTCAGATCTGATGTTTTCAGGGCTGTGTGGACACAAATCTGATCTTTTCAAATCCGACCTAAACCACTTTCCTATGTGGTCCTAGATCGGATACGTATCCAATTCGTGGCCATGTGACCTTAATGTGACGCTCAGATTGGAATTCATGTGCTTTTTTCCACTGCACGTGCTCCATCATTCAGCGTTACCATGGCAACAGCGCCAAACAGACGTTAAAGCCTGTAAACGGTGGAAAAGCAGCTCATCTCACCTTTTTCTCCTTCGTCTCGCTCTAATAATGAAGCTGAGAGCTGATCAGAGTTAATGATCTTCTCAGCGAAGCTCGTTCTGCTCGTTAGTTTGTGCTGATGATGAACGTGATTCGTTCACGTGACGTTACTGAGTAGGATGAGCGCATGAGGGTCATTTCAGGATGCCGGTTCGTCACATTAATGACAGATTTGAGTCATTTACCTAAGCGAGTGTGGACCATCGAGTCAGAGAGATCGGATTTGAGCAAAAAATCGGATTTGAGCAACGAGGCTTGTAATGTGAACGTAGCTTTAGTCTCAATACTGGTCAGAAAAATCGCAATTTTTTTACCCAAATCGTTCAGCCCTATTCATAAAAATATGAAATATTTTCAAACAGCAAAAGTGGCTTAAATGTCCATCCCTTCTTGTTTTACAGTAAAAGCATGGAGATCCTCACCACAGGAGACCAGCCAGAGCCACTCTGATGAACCTGCACGAAGAAAAAGACAGAGCGTGTTACAGATATGACACATTAAGAACAGCCATGTCTGCAGAAACAGCACACAAAACAGGAGCCTGTTTTAAGTGTGATTGCATCACATTTACAGGCAATCATGTTAATCTTTGGGAAACTGTGGCTATATGAGCTAATAAAAACAGAATTTATGTGTTAAACATAGTTAGTGTGAACTGTAGGTACAGAAACAGCAGCACTTATAACCATGTGGACGGCGACAGTGTGAAAGATCACAACACTAAATGCCAAACAAGGATAGCCCACATTAGAAAAGAGGAACAGAAACTGCAGTGAAAACTCAGCACACAAGCTGCTAAAAAGCCACGAAACCAGGCCAGAATTTCAAACACTCAGCAAGCAAACGCTGCACGTCTGAGAAGGTCCTCCAATCTGGAACTGTCTCTTTATACGACAAATCTCAAAACCCAATCATGAGATAAAATCTTTCACTCTTTCTTGTTAAAACTGAAAGAAGTAGCATTACTGAGTATGGAAGAAGAAGAAGACACTAAAATATGGCGAGAGTCGCCCTGTAAAGCCTGAAATAATCATTTAAAAGTCAAGGGCGTTGGGTTTTTCACACCACGTTGTACGTCTTTACGCTTTAACGTCACACACAGACTCAAAAAGTAGGTCCTGCTCGATGTTTAGGCTTCAGATGATCTCAAAATCAACATCACACTGATGAAGATGTGACCCACATCCTCAGAAAACACTCCTTCACTGAGTTCAGACTGAGCTCTCTCTGAATTCTCTCTCTTAACTCACTCGCAAAAGTCACACTCATCGCTCGTGTGGGTCTGAAGCACAACTGACGTTATAAAACGTTCGGTGTGTGCAATTACACACAGGTGCAGGTGCAAAAACAGACGGCGGTACTGGAAATAAGCGAGCAGCGTCGCTGCAAGACGCAGCAGAACAGTTTTAAAGCCACGCTGAAACCAACTTGTGCTATTCTTCATCTTCTAGATGATGTACGTTCATATTTTCAGGCAAAATGGCTTGATGTTTTAAAAAAAAGCCGCAGCATGAAGTTTTGCATTACGTTCACGTTACGTTGTCTTCTGTGAGTTTATTGGCTGGTTGTAAAGCAGAAATCTGATTACTGTCTGACTGTCTGGAGTTTCCCCATTATCTGATTACCCAAGAGAACATGGTGATTGGATTACTAACAGAACCTGATTTTCTGCGTGCACTATTACTGAGTGCACGTAAACGCATTCACTGTGAGTGAGCTTAATTAAAACTAGACAAAAAAGGATAAAATTAAAACCTAAAATACAAAATTATATCAGCAGATATTATCAGATATCGTAATTTTTAGCTTCTTAAAATCGGTATCGGCTATAAACGTTTTCATATCGGTCGGGCCTTACAACACATGCACTTCCCAAATTAAACCTGCTCTGAACTGCTTATCATCGATTAAAATGTTGTGTGCACTGAAATACTACTGCTAAAGCTTTTCTCAATAAACAAAATTACCAAAATTATCGGCGATAACACACTCCTCGAGTGTTCTACTGCTTTTATACAACAGTTAAATAAATAAAGTAATAAATTAATAAACTGGGCCGTGAACGCAGCGTTTAATATGTTTTAATGTTCGCAGTTCCTTCACCAAATTATAGTTCCTTAACGAGCAGCTTGTTGCTACGAGTAACGAGCTCCGCCCCCTCACTGCACAGTCTGCTGTAAGACTCGCCTTCTGAAGTGCAGACTGAGCCATAAAACTGCTGCAATATCAAGTTCAGCTCAGTTTTGTCAGTTTTTGCCAGATCAGTATTAATGTTGTTTTGTTCCAGCCAGTCTGTAAAGCATCTTACAGCCCGTTTAGTTTGGCGAATGGAGTTGGGTTCATTTCTGGCTGATTCCAGGTTGTTCAGCTGTTCTTCTGTCTCAGCTGCCGACTGAAAAGCTGCTCAGTGGTGACGACAGTTTGGGAATTTAGTGTCGTCTCATCTTCAGAGTCTGACCAAATCGGCTGTCGGTCAAATGTGATCTTAAAAGTGTCCGTTTTCTGTTTGTGGCAAAGTAAGAAGTAAAAACGTTCAAATGTCTTGAGCGTCTCCTACAGCTGTCAAAGTCGTTGCTTAGCAACAGCGTCTCAGCGGAGTGATACAGTGTTTGTGTAATGTTATGGCGAAATAACAGCACAGTTAGAACACTTCTCAACCAATCAGCTCGCGTGGCCGGAACTAACTGTTGTGTGTGTGTGTGTGTGTGTGTGTGCATATATATATATATATATATATATTATATATATATATATATATAATATATATAACACACACACCTTCTGCCCTGCGATGGACTGGCGACCTGTCCAGGGTGTATCCTGCCTTCTGCCCAATGACAGCTGGGATAGGCTCCAGCACCCCACCGCCACCCAGAAGGATAAGCGGTTTAGATGATGTATGTATATACACACCTGTTTGTGGCATGGACGTGGTGTGGACTGTCCATGGAGATCATCATGGTGATGATGATTCAGTGGTGCAGTGACACCACCTCTGTCAAAAATGTGATCTTGCAGATTTTAACCAGCTAAACGGGACAAAGCTGACGCCTCTGAAGGCACCTCTCATGATACGTTATGCAAAACAAGATTAACCTCTGTTAGCTCTCCTTCTCCTTTCATTGATCTTTCGCTTTCATCAACAAATATTAGTCACAAAGCAGACTTACAGAGACCACATTGAGCAACGCAGAATTGAAAGTGGTGAGAAGAAATTCCCCCAGACAGATCAGGGAGGAAATCAGTGTCTTAAAAGAACTAAGATACAACTATAGACGTATGTCACTGTGCAGCAGACGGAGACGAGACGCTGCATTAATTCATTTCCAGTCAAAAAAGGCCATTGAGGACAAGATACTCGGTTTTCAGTGTCAAGACAAAATGCAGAAAACATATTTAACAGAAAACAACATGGAAATCAACCCATTTCACTCCTCGGCCTACCACTGAGCCCTTACCCCTCCGTTTCACGTCTAGGGGTAGGGTGTCCCGATTCTTGTTGAGATAGAGGGGGAGGGTGAAGTGTTGGGGCTACATGACCCTCCAAACAGAGGTTTTTCAGAGACTCCAAACAGAGAGATATGAGAAAAAAGAAAAACAGGTGTTCTAACAGTTTGTACTACAGTCAAGTAACTTAATGCTCCAAACATTTTATTGTGCTTTAAATGTTAATTCAGAACAGACTCTGCTTAATATCATTACTTACTGCCCGATAAGGTGATTTATGTGATAGAAATATCCTAATTATTCTTTTAATGCTGCAAATTATCCTACCTACAGATTTCATTGCTGGTAGCCCTTTCTGACGGGGTAATTCAGGGCATTAAAACATCCTAAAAAAATCTCACAAATGTGAGAATTTTCTCTGCTAAAAAATATGATAACCACCGTTTTATCTTAGTTTAATGTCATTTCAGCGTATTTTGGACTTTTTCTTCATAACAAGCATTAAAATTGCTTATAGTGTGCTAATGTCTCGGAAGCTAGCTAACTTTCCCGTTCCACCTTAATAAGTGCAGCAGTTCTGACGCCTGGTGCACCATTTAAGGTGGAATGGGAAAATTAGAACAAGAATCTGGTGAATATCTGACTTCAGCTTCATATCACTGAAGAATTAGGGGTGGGTGATAATAAATAATTGCCCCCCTCTTTGAAAGCATATGATGCCCTAAATGTAACTAAAGCCCAGCAGTGAGGAGCTGAACTTTACCCTCCTCTGCTGTCACTGCAGACTGGCAGGGTCGCCTACAGAGCAGCGCTGGTAGCTGTTAATGAAGTGATGCTCTTTTTATTTGAGGGTCCCATTTCAGAGGAAGATTTCAACCACTACCCTGTAACTCAGCTCCAAGGGGCAAGGTGACACTCAAAAACAAGGGGTAGGGGTAAAAATAAGAAACGGGACTGGGCCTAAATCTAATATCAGCTGTTTGAGTGTTCAGTGTGTCACTCTTTACCTTTATTACAGCTTCCTTTCCTTTTTAGGAGTGTACTAGAGAGGGGTAACAACAGTAGAACCCTTTTTGGTGCTGTACAGAACCATTTCCAGATCTAAAAATGGTTTCTCAAGGGTTCTTTAGTAATCACCATGGTCCATCTGCATGCTTAAAGGGTTCTTTGAATGAGGGTTCTTCAGAGTCATCGAGAATGTGTTGTATGTTGTTCTATATAAAACCTTTTTTTAAAAAGTGTTCAAAGTAGCACCGAAAAAGGTTCTGCTATTATCACAATCTCAAGCTTTCCATATAGAACCGTATACAACAATCTTCAAGGATATGAACCATTTCACCATGCAAAGAACCTTTATGCATTTAAATTGTTTCCCAAGTGTTCATGGTTCTATACAGAACCATTGTCGCTACTAAAGAACCCTTGAAGAACCATCTTTTTAAAGTCTGCTTTAAAGAACCATATACAGAAGGTTTACTCTGTATCCACTGTCTTTAAGAGCTCTCTTAAGAAATGGTTCTTTAGTAAAGGCAATGACTCTATATTTAACCACAAGCACCCAAAGAACTCATGAAGAACCCTTTTCTAAGGGTGTGCCTTTATTCCAGCTTCCATTCTTTTCAGCAGACTCTCTTTCAGCTCCTCAAAGAATCTGCAGACACACCTCCAAAGTTCAGTCTTAGAAGTTGGTTGATCGTTTTCTGAAGTAATCAAACACATTCAGTGGTGTTGTTAGGAGACACATTTTCTCTGGAGCTTTTAATCAGTTTTCAGGTTCTTCAAGGGTTCTTTAGTGAAGAAATGGTTCTATATAGAATCATGAACACTCAAAGAACCCTTTGCATGACTAAAGGGTTTGAAGCAAACTTCTTTGCTTCATGAAAGCGTTCTTCAGACTGATGGAGAATGTGTTGTATATGGTTCTCTACAGCACCAGAAAGGTTCCTTCTATTGTAACAAGCCTGACATCACAACTATATTTTCAAAGTGGTTTATAGTGGTATATAGAACCACCTAGAGCACATTCTCTCAATGCAGCACTTTATTTGATTCGTGTTATTTAAAAAGGTGATTCAGTGATGTAAAGGGGGGTTATTCCGAGTGGTCCAATGTGCCTGATGTAAAATTACACCCTGTAGAAAGTTTTGTTTAAGTCCTTTTTTTTTATTTGGGGTGTGAGGACCCCCTCAGTCACACAACGCCACCAGTGCTAGAAGGGCAAAAGCAGACTTCCTACAAGACCTGTGAAGCGAACCACCAGTCTAAGTTCTTTTATTAGTTATTATCTTTTATTAGTTCTTATATTAGTTATTCTTTTATTTCTTTTATTAACTTTTCAATAAATGTTTCCCTATTTGAGCTGCTATTTTTACAATTTTTGGTTTATTCTGATTTAAGAGATTTTTTACTATTCTATTTAGCAAATTTTAGTAATATTTTTTTTTAGCATTTGATTTTTTTTTTTTTTACCATCAGATTTTTTCAATCCCTGATTTCTGTACTGGCTGTACTGAGGGTCACCCACAACGTACTCAAATGCAGTATAAATAAAGGTTGATTGGTAGCAAATCTAACGTTAATTCCAGGTTCAAACTAGTTTCTCAGTAGGCTGAACTGGATTTTTGTTGATGTGCTTTAAAGCCTGACCAATCAGCAACAGTCATTACAAAACTGAGTTGTGGGTGGAGCTCAGACGGCCAATTACTGAATGATGTGCAGGTAAAACGCACAGCTACACAGCTCAGAGACTCCAAGAGCACGTTTGGGAACCACTGCTGTAGCTGCCTGTGTGCGGTATAGAACACTACAGACCAGCGCTTCCCAACCCTCTCCATATTTTAGTGTGTTCCCTGCGCCCAACCCACCTGATCCAGCTAAAAGGTTAATTAGCCCCACCTGAGCTGCACAGAAATGCACAGGGCTTGTTTTGAGAGCCACTGCTACAGACCACCTTCTCTCACTCTTTCTCCCTCCCTATCCGCCGCTCTCTCCCGCTCTCGTCTTTCCTCTTATCTCCCACTCTGCCTCTCTGTCGTTCCCAGGATGCTTATTAAATGTGCTGCTGCTCTGTCGTCCCCCGTCAGTTGGGGGGGGGGATGGACGCTGTCACCGTCTCCTATAGTGCAGAAACACAACCGTCTCCACTCACTCCTCACACTGCTCTCTTTCACAGCTCCTAAAGCCCTGCAGACGCACTCACACCCATTTCTGCTACTCAGATATATACTTGTGAATGTAAATCAAAAACATTGGAGGTTTAAAGGGGAATTTCTGCATAATTAAGTGGTTAAGGTGTAAACAGAGTCATTCAGAGGGGTTTGATGTGAAACGCTTCGTTCCAGAGAAACTTACTGAGTCAGAACTGCTCACAGTGGTGGTGATAGGAACCAGACGTCATACATACATACATACATACACACACACGCACACGCACATATATACACTTCACTTCAAGCCCACGGAGCATGACCTTAAGACCCTTAAAGACAGTTTCCACGGAAATGACTAGAATGTGCCATAATACAGTGACACAGGTGGTGCAGAAAAGGGGCGTTTAAAGGTTCTGGTGACTAAAATCCTGTGAAAAGGGTTGTGAATTGTGCTGACATACCTGCTCTCCCTCCAGCCCCATTATTTTGGGTATTGATGGTCCACAAATGTCTATGTCCAGCAGAGCAACCTGGAATTAAGAATGGAAACTATTAGCCATCATACGTCCTCTATATGACACTGTTACATGACGTCCCTCACTGAGTCACTGTCACTGCTGATTACACTAGTGACTGAGTAACAAACCGATTTCTCTGTCAATTAACTGAGCATTCAGAGCTTTTAATAAAGGCCAAATTAAGGCTTAACAGAACAAACCCAAACCATGCCGACTCCAAAATAATAAACAAGAGGGCTTTTACACTTCTTATGTATGTTTATAAACATGACCATTCAAAAGTGTGGAATCACTGTTTTAAATAAGACGGAGCAAATTTTGTTGCAGATACATGCAATAAATTATTATATTATTATATTATGATGTTTATATTCTATGGGTTACAGTAGCAGGAAAATAAAAAAAATGTTCAATGAGCTGCAAATGACTGACTGCATAATAACCGAGAATGCCTGCAATAAAATATAAATAATAAATGATTATTACATAATAGAATTATTATTAAATTATTTTATTTAAAATAAAATAACGTTATTTTTATAAAAATTGATTAATTTATAATCAGTTTATATACATATATATATATATATATATATATATATATATATATACATACATACATACATATGTATATATAATATTGCTTCATATAAATATATCTAAATTAATAAATTCTCTTTGTATTACTTATATTAATTACATAAATAAAAGTACAAGTTAAATTTTATTTTATATATTATGCTTATATATAAAACATATAATAATATATAAAATATATATTTATATATATATACATATATATACACATACACTTATTTTCCCCCCAGTTACATTTTTAATCAAATAATCATGACAGTCTTTGTAAACATGCATGAAGCATATAAGATGCAATAACGAAATGCTGCCACAAGATGGCAGTGTTCTACAGAGCAAACCCAGGTCACACAGAGTGCATAGATGTATGAAAAGCCCAGGACTGGACCCTTTCTGACTCGTTTCATATGTCAGACAGCAGCTTCATCCTGTCCAGCCTGTCTCAGCCACACCGCCGCCGTTTCCTCGCCCTCGGGCACTTTAATCTCTATGAACGTGTCTTTTGCCCCGACAGAAAGGGATCCTTAATTGCCCTCTGCAGTTCCCACAAAGCTCTCACTGTTACGAGCTCCGAAGGCCGAGAGCGACAGCAGAGCTCCGTACAGAGCCGACACACACTTAGAACAAAGGAGAAACCGTTTCAGCCCCCAGCGTCCTGCGCGTCAAAGAGGAAGCCGTATCGGTTTCAGCCTCTGAGGGATGAGAGGCGGCCTGATGTGCTGCTCGTTGGGAAGTGAGCAGGTGCGAGTCGTGGGAGTCTGAACGTGTGTGCACCAGAGATAACAGAGCTCGCACACTCAACTCACCCTCACTGACAGCCACAGAGAGGAAAAACATTACAATAATAACTCAGGCAGAGTGACACTGGGAAAGTGAGTAACGGTGAGAGAGAGAGAGAGAGAGAGAGAGAGAGAGAGAGAGAGAGAGAGAGAGAGAGAGATAGCGTCGCTTCAGCAAACCCAGACGTGAGGCTCAACTCCAACTGTGAACGCTTAGTGGGCGATAAAGAAAACTATCAAATCAAACATCTTCAGGTTTTAGCAGGTTTTCAACACTGTGGGTTTCCTATTAAAGCAACATGTCCCTGAAACATCAATAGGGTTCTGCTTTTTAATTGGGGGGGGCGGTGTGTGTAAAAGTGTCCTTTATGTCATTTATGTCACTTGCATTACTTTTAGGGCTGCAGTGATATCAATTCAAGCACTTAAACCCAGACACGGAATTAGGGACACTGATAGCTTTGTGTGGGGGTGTGTGTATTGCTATATATATACATATTATATATTGGTTTTCAGTTTTTGACATAATTTGAAAATACCTGTTGTCCTTTACATTGTGTGTACATCTCATGATGAATGGACTTGAATGACCTAAAATGACTCTGAAAAAATTCTGGTTCCACTGAGTTACAGCTACATACGCACGTGGCCCCCTGGTGGCGGCTCTAAGCAACTGCTTACCACTTACAGCAAGAAGCGGCTCTGTCCAGCACTAAAACTAAGCAAACTTCAGACAACAAACATCTCTTGGCTGCTCATCAACAATGATGCGTTCAGACTTGGCATGTTCAGTTGGATTTAAACAAACTCCGGTTCTATCGCTCTGTTAGTGCGGTTCCGTTAGAGCGGTTCTGTTAGAGCGAGCGAGAACACGGTCATCTGAACTTTGGTTCACCAAATAAGAGACTCTGTGAGCAGGTCAGTCTAACACAATGAACACTGTACTGACCAAAGACATCTAAACGGACCAAAGACTGAACAAACCACCGTCTCCTCTCTGCAGAACTTCTCTGGCTCACGGAAAAGTTCTAAAGCTGATTTGACGCATGCGTGTTTGATCATCTCTCCATAAGCTCTGAATGGGCAACTCCAGAAAGGAGAGTTCAGCCTTTAAAACGAGGCACATCAAATATTCCATATACACACTTAACTGCACACCGAAATTATATTATGTATTAAAGACCCAGAGAACCTAAATCTGTGTTCTAATCAGGTTAATCTCGTTCTTGTAGGTAAACAGTAAACATTACTAAGTTCAGCCTCTGAATAATGTTCCACTGACCAATAAATGACCGATATATTTCACCATATTCACTCCTCTCTGTGTAAACTGGGTGGTCATAATCTTGGGTAACACTTCCGTAATCATTCCCCTGACCAATCACAAGGCTGCGTCTGTGGCCCCGCCCACACAGAACAGTTTCAGAGTCAGAGAAGCAGAGAAGCGAGCTAGACCACCTGTCTGCATCTGCCTGTTGTTGTTCACTCGTTTATCCAACGGAAACGTTGTTCACTCGTCTGTTCTTTCGTTCACCCACTGCTTCATCCATCCATCCGTTTGCACGTCTGTTCATCTGTGACATTTTTCGTCCATTCAGCATCACCTACAAGCTGGATAATGATGTTAGTTCTGTATGAGGGGCGGAGCAGGCTAGGAGCGATGGACAGAGAGCCGTCAATCAAGCTGCTCATTAGCCACGCCCACACAGTTCTCAGACGGGTCTGATCAGCAGTTTTAAAGCCGTGTTTTATCATATTTATATCATATTTTTCATGCGAGATTCGAGATGTTTAACATAACACTCAAGTTTAGTATCTTAGGAACATTTATAATATTTGACTCTGTTCTCTGAGACGTTGTGTGCCGAGGTTCCTCTGTTCTGTTAAAGTGGTGAGCCACTCAAGGCTGGTACAGTGATTTCTTCCTGCTCTGTGTCGTATCTATGGTGACGCAGTGAGTCTCGTGGCTTATTGCTCTAATATCACAAGAAACAAATGAAACCAACGAGCCCGGAGAGAACAGAGAACCGCTTGATTCAGACAGTTCGGTGGACATTATCACAGTTACTGTACTTCCTAAAAATACGTCAATAGCCAAGTTTACCTGCAGCCTAATAATCCATGAATAATCCGACTAATAGCTCAATCGGAATAGAATACGTCCATGTAAACACTTCAGTCAGAATAGTCCAGTCTGATTGAGGCCATTCAGGATACAGTTTCTATCCGACTGATCGAGGTGGGTAATCCTGTAAATAATCAGTTAAATAGATGAATAATATCCGTGTAAACGCCTGTATCTGATTACATTCCCTATCGGAAAGTTTAAGTCCGTTCTGATCATGTTCGTCGCGTCATAGTGAGAGTTTATACCGTTCAACACGGCGGAGCAGAAACTGGTCTGCAGAGGAGACGAAGTTTATGCTCTGATCTTTAAAAGACGGCGGTGGGACGGACGTCCAGCTTATGTGTCTCAGAACACGACGTCTTCCTCTCGGCCTTCTTTAATAAGGACATGTGAAGGACGTTTTCCTGAGTCTGACATCATTTTAAAGCAATTAAACACACAAGCACTGCTCACTGCTGCTCATCTCACTCTGACTGGACTCACGTGATGCTGGTTGTCATGGTAACGTCTACACTAAGGCTATGTTTACACAGCAGGTAAAAGTGGCCTAAATCCGATCTTTTTCCTCATATGTGACACAGATGTGTGTCAGTGTGAGCAGCAAAAAACGCACTGAATCTTTTCAATTCCGATTTGAGACACTTTCGTATGTGGTACTGAAATCCGATACGTATCCGATCTGCGGCAATGCGACTCAGTCTGAACAGCCACATCGGAATTCTTTTACGTCAGTCCAACTCATTCGTCATAATTTCACGCTGCTGAGACTCATAAACACTTAGGCTGATGTTTCCGTACCAAAAATTAGAAGAGACTCATCGCAGCCACTCAGTGTTCGAAGAGATTTCGAACAAAACGGCCGAACGCGGCCGGAGGAGACCGAGGCTGCAGCGTCAAAAAAAGTTTAAAGAATCCGAGGACACGAACCAAAGAAGTGACCGCGCCCTTTTTATGGCTCAAACACATTGTAGGTGATGAGCCCAGCTGTCAACCAGTGGAACCTCATAATCGTTCCTGTGATGCTGGCAAAGACGAAACTGAACCCCCCGGGAGCGACTGGCGTTCGCTAGTCGTCATGACTGTTTCCCTCTGGATGAGCTGCGTAAAGCTCTGTTCCTTTGCACTTGTGGGTCAGTTCAGGAGCTGATCTGTTCAGACTGATGATACAGATCACATTTAAAAGATAATCTGAACAGCCAAACAAAAAAATGAGATTTGGTGAGAAAATCAGATTTCGGCCACCTTTACCTGCTGTGTAAATGTAGCCGAAGTGGTTCTGTACGTATGCGCGTAATTTTAGATCGGATTACTTGTAGTGAGAATGTAAACAGAGATTTTCCATCAGATTGTTGAGTAGAGTGAGAATAAACACCTCAGTCTTAATCTGTAATAGGAATGTATTTAATCAGATTGGCAAAAATCTTTGCATGTAAACACAGCCAGTGTGAACAATGAGCGTATAATTTTCTGCTTTGGTCTGGAGCGCCGCACCACTCACTAGTGAAGGGCTGTTTAAAACGAAGCTGTAGAAGGTCAGCACACAGCCGAACCCCTGCGCTCACAGCTGAGAATGTCATCAGCAGTGGGAGGAAAACATAAAATACAGAACGCTGGAAGCGTATCTGGCCAAAGGTGGAGATCCAAAACCCAAGTGAGGGAGATGATCCAAACGCCGCCTTCTCTTCTACGATAATAAGCCTCTGCAGACTCGCTGCATGCCTTTCTGATTACTCCAGAGCAGATGTTTAGATGATCCCGAGCCAGAGGAAGTCCTGCTATGGGTGCGTATAAGCAGCGGTGAGAGGCCAGAGAGATAACGGCGTTGATTCGGTACTCACTTCACAGCAGCTTGAACAGTGATGTTAACAAGAGAGTTACTGCATTTGTTTTGCTACACTATTCAAATGCACTTACATAGTTACATGTACACTATGTGGACAAAAGTATTGGGACACCTACACATCACACCTACAGGAGCTTTTATGACTCCCATTCTAAATCCATAGGCATTAATATGGAGCTGGTCCCCCTTTGCAGCTCTAACAGCTTCCACTCTTCTGGGAAGCTTCTACAAGATGTTGGAGAGTCTGTGGGAATTTCTGCCCATTCATCCAGAAGAGCATTTGTGAGGTCAGACACTGATGTTGGACGAGAGGGCCTGGCTCACAATCTCTGTTCTAGACCACCCCAAAGGTGTTGATAGGGTTGAGGTCAGGGCTCTGTGAGGGCCAGTCAAGTTCTTCCACACCAAACTCACCCAGCCTGACTTTATGGAGCTGCTTTGGTCACTGGGGTTCAGTCATGCTGGAACAGAAAAGGTTCTTCCCCAAACTGTTCCACAAAGTTGGAAGTGTACAATTGTCCAAAATGTCTTGTTCTGCTGAGTCATTAAGATTTCCCTTCACTGGAACTAAGGGTTCTAGACCAACCCCTGAAAAACAGACCCGTATCATCATCCCTCCTCCACCAAACTGTACAGCTGGCACAGTGCAGTCAGGTAACGTTCTCCTGGCATTCGCCAAACCTAGACTCGTCTATCAGACTGACAGACAGAGAAGCTGATTCATCACTCCACAGAACACGTTTCCACCGCTCCAGAGTCCAGTGGCGGCGCTTAACACCACTTAACCCCCGTTTGCCATTGTGTATTTTGATCTTAGGCTTAGGTGTAGCTGCTCAGCCATGGAGAACCATTTCGTGAAGCTCCTGATGCTCAATTCTTTTGCTGATGTTGCTTCCAGAGGCAATTTGGAACTTATCAGTAAGTGATTCAACAGGATAGGCACTGTGCGCTTCAGCATTTGGTGGCCTCACTCTGTGAGTTTGTGTGGTCTACTGCTTTGTAGCCGAGCTATTTTTGCTGTTAGAAGCTTCCATTTCACAATAAAAGCACTTACAGTTCACAGGGGCAGAACTAGCAGGACAGAAATTTCGCAAACAGACTTGTGTCAGAGGTGGCATCCCATGACACTGCCATGTTTAAAGTCCCTGAGCTCTTCAATATGACCCTCTACTGCCAGTGTGGCTGAAACACCTGAACTCAACAATTAGGAGGTGTGTCCCAAACTTTTGTCCATATAGTGTATAACTACATAGGGAGGTACGCAATAAATTACACTCACCTATGCCTTATGTTCTATGTTCTGTATGGACAGGCTCGAGTCTGCACTTCTCTTTTCTGCTTATTTTTTTAATGCCAACAAAATGTCAAAAACAGAAAAATGGAAAACATTTTATCTCTGCAAAACAAGTTTGTAGACACGGCAGTAATTTTATCAAATTCATATCATAATAAAATACCTCCTCTCCTGCTGTCAAATGGGGCAACTGTGGCCCGGATTGAAAGTTCAGAATCTGCACTTTTCCACACAGTTTCTCTATTTGCTTCACTGAGCTGTGAGGCAGAAATCATTCACATAAAATTACAGCACAGCCAGCAATAGCTGTGGCTTCAAACTGACCAAAAGCAAAGAAATAAAAACTAAAATGTTTATTTGGCCCAGAGCTCATATCTCAAGATCTTGGCTCTTGCAGTGATTTAAAGGTTCTGTGTCAAAGGAACAAACAAGCATTTTTTGTCTCCAATCCTGAATCTAAAACTGTTTTTCAGATGCAAATTTTTTACGTGGTTCAGTCATGCTTTACTGTCTGCTCTCCATCCCAGCGCTCTGGGGACGGGTGTTATCTGTATAAAACCCAATGACAGATAACCATGTACACTATATGGACAAAAGTATTGGGACACCTACACATCACACCTACAGGAGCTTTCATGACTCCCATTCTAAATCCATAGGCATTAATATGGAGTTGGTCCCCCTTTGCAGCTCTAACATCTTCCACTCTTCTGGGAAGCTTCTACAAGATGTTGGAGAGTCTGTGAATGTGTGCCTGTTCAACGTCAGACGCTGATGTTGGACGAGAGGGCCTGGCTCACAAAATACATCCAGTGTATCCAGTGGTGGCGCTTTACACCACTCCACAGAGGTGGCATCCTATGACAGTGCCGTGTGTAAATCTCTTCAGTACGGCTCATTCTACTGCCAGTGTTTGTCTACAGTGACTGCAAGACTATGTGCTTAATTTTATTCACCTGTTAGCAATGAGTGTGGCTGAAACACCTGCACTCAATAATTAAGAGGTCCCAATACTTTTGTCTACATAGTGTATGTCTTTAAAAAATACCAAATAAAAATAACAGTAGAAATGTGTTGTGGTGGTAATTTGGGGAAAGGCTCTACCCCGAGCTGCTTAATGTTGCAGTTTGGGGAAGAGCCTTTCCTGTTCCAGCATGACTGAGCCCCAGTGCACAAAGCAGCTCCATAAAAACGAGTTCAGTGTGGAGAAACTCCAGTGGCCTGCACAGAGCCCTGACCTCAACCCCATCAAACACCTTTGGGATGAACTAGAACGGAGATTGAGAGACAGAACATCAGTGTCTGACAAATGCTCTTCTGGATGAATGGACAAAAACTGGACTCTCTCCAACATCTTGTAGAAGCTTCCCAGAAGAGTGGAAGCTGTTAGAGCTGCAAAGGGGAACCAGCTCCATATTAATGCCTATGGATTTAGAATGGAACGTTCATCCAGCCCATAAAGGTGTGATGATTAAGTGTCCACAAACTGTGGCTTTAGGAAACATCAGTATGAGAACTTGTGCTGTGTGTTGAAGAGCAACTTGTAAAATTAGCAAGAAAATACTGAACAGAGTTGATAATGTGAAGAGTGATCCAGTCTTTCCTCATTAAAGTCACCCCAAAATCCTGTTTACCTTGTTAGTTCGCGTTCCTAGTCAAGCACGATTCAACACATCACGCAGCTTAAAAGACTAAATTCTTGTGTTCCCATAATCTTCCATCAAAATGTGACTTTAGCCCTGCATGAAAAACGTTTTCTGATTTTTGATGACATCACCGTGCACCATCAGGCACCTCCCACCTCCCCCACCTTTCACGAAAATGCTCAGGGGGCTCAGAGACCCTCCCTGATACCATGTTTCACTCACAATGCGTCATACAGAAATGCACAAATACATTCACACGGACTTTAACATCAAGTTCTACAAAACATCTAGCAATGTGATCCTGTGGAAACAATTTCAAAGTATATTAGTGCTTTTTATACATCGTCAGTGCATTTCGTCATGGCCATAGGGTGACAGGGTGATGAGGAATGCCCGTCTATCCAATCCCTACAGTGCTCCTTTAAACATTCGGCACAATGTTCAGTTTATAACGGTGCAGACAGGAGCCTTTTCACGCTCTGCTTTTTCTGGGGGAAGGTTCCTCACAGCAGAGCGGGGAGTAATAAAGCACAGAGGTGAACAGTGGAGCCCCACACTAACAGTGTGGTGCGCCTAAACCTCTCTCGCTTGCTCTGTGGTTGAAGAAATGTTCATGGAGGAAGGTCATGGGGAGGACGGGGTCAGCAGAACCGCACAATAAAATCAGCACAGCTCAGGGATTCCCTTCTAGAGCTGTCCAGGAGGTCACAGCACTTCCTGTCTGAGTCCAACAACTTTCCTTCCAACTGACCTCTGGGTTAAAATAAATGGAGAATTAAAGAAAGAATGCTGTTTTCAGAGAGGCTCATTCTGATGTTCACAAACAGCTGTCTGAAGACCTCGCGCCTCCGTCATGTGAGCTGGGAGAGAGTAGAAAAGGAGAAGCCTGGTCCCAACCTTACAGGAAAGATAAAATATAAACAAACCAAAAATAAAAAAAAAAACAAGATGAAACACCACAGATAAGTTTCAGGTCTTTTCAACAATAAAATCAGCACAGACTAATTTCAGATTGCAGGAAAACTTGATTTCTTTCTGTGAATGAAGATGACATCTAGACGGTGCTCCTACTGTGTCCTCCTGTATCTGTATACACACACACACACACCAATCAGGCATAACATTCTGACCACCTCCTTGTTTCTACGCTCATTGTCCACTTTATCAGCTCCACTTACTATATAGGTGCACTTTGTAGTTCTACAGTTACAGACTGTAGTCCATCTGTTTCTCTGATACTTTGTTAGCCCCCTTTTACCCTGTTCTTCAGTGGTCAGGACCCCCATGGACCCTCACAGAGCAGGTACTGTTTGGGTGGTGGATCATTCTCAGCACTGCAGTAACACTGATGTGGTGGTGGTGTGTTAGTGTGTGTTGCGCTGGTCTGAGTGGATCAGACACAGCAGGAGTTTTTAAACACCTCAGTGTCGCTGCTGGACTGAGAATAGTCCACCAACCAAAAATATCCAGCCAACAGCGTCCTGTGGGCAGCGTCCTGTGACCACTGATGAAGGACTAGAGGATGACCAACACAAACTGTGCAGCAGCAGATGAGCTATCGTCTCTGACTGTACATCTACAAGGTGAACTGACAAGGTAGGAGTGTCTAATAGAGTGGACAGTGAGTGGACAGAGTGTTTAAAAACTCCAGCAGCACTGCTGTGTCTGATCCACTCGCACCAGCACAACACACACTAACACACCACCACCACGTCAGTGTTACTGCAGTGCTGAGGATGATGATATGGGGCTGTTTTTCAGGGGTTGGTCTAGAACCCCAGCAGAACAAGACATTCTGGACAGTTGTACACTTCCAACTTTGTGTGAACAGTTTGGGGAAGAACCTTTCCTGTTCCAGCATGACTGAGCCCCAGTGCACAAAGCAGCTCCATAAAGGCAGGCTGGGTGAGTTTGGTGTAGAAGAACCTGACTGACCCTCACAGAGCCCTGACCTCAACCCCATCAAACACCTTTGGGATGAACTAGAACGGAGATTGTGAGCCAGACCCTCTCGTCCAACATCAGTGTCTGACCTCACAAATGCTCTTCTGGATGAATGGGCAGAAATTCCCACAGACTCTCCAACATCTTGTAGAAGCTTCCCAGAAGAGTGGAAGCAGTTAGAGCTGCAAAGGGGGACCAGCTCCATATTAATGCCTATGGATTTAGAATGGGAGTCATGAAAGCTCCTGTAGGTGTGATGCGTAGGTGTCCCAATACTTTTGCCCACATAGTGTACACACACACACACACATACATACAAAAATACAACAAAAGCATCATTTTCTGATTTGGTCCAGACCAAGAGAACCAAACTACAGATATGAATGTCTTCCTAAAACCTAAAACAGATTGTTGTTGTTTTCTATGTTTACAGGTATGAATGTCATGTTCTATTACACGCTAGCAGTCATGTGTAATAACATCACGTAACTCCTGGTCAGGAACGTCCTGGGTGCCTCTGCACTTAGCATTAAACATCTGAAACGTCAACATTTTTTGTTCAAAACACTTCAAGTCAAAAGACGTCAGGAAGAATTTAAAATTCGGACTTTTGAACCAGCATCATAACCAGACGGGAACTTAGTACTTCCACGGACACTCGACAGAAATACTGAGCTCCGGTCTGGTTATGATGCTGGTTCAGAAGCCCAAATTTTAAATTCTTTGTGATGCCGTCCTGCACAAGCCGACTGACTCAATACTGAGTAAAATCATTACATAGACATCAAAGTACATAGAAAAATAGACTGTGAGTGAAGTTGCAGTAATGACTGATTCATTTAGAGGGCTGGAAAACCAATCCAGACTATTCGACAGCACAACTTGTCATCTCAAAAAAATATCACTAAAATATCTTTACCATTATTATTAGTCTGATCTTTATTACCACTATCGTTATTATTAATTTATTCCTGTTTTTGGTACATCTTGGTTTTGCATTGTTCTTTTTAGAGGTTGTGAAATACTGTGATATAAATTTAAGCCCGCATGACCCAGACTAGAACTTCTAAAGCACAGAAACATCCCCGACATGGTCATTGAGATTCCTGAGGCACCACACTGTCCAGAGGTTCTTTTCTCCATCTCATATCAATGCGCATGGAGCTCCCGCAGGTGTGATGTGAAAGGGTCGTGGTCGAATATTGACTCTTTAACCTCTAACACCAAAGACAGAAACCACAACAAACACCACCCAACTGGGTGGATACAGAGCAGAGAGACTTCTGAACCTCATCTCAAACAGCAATTGACCCAGACATCACAGCGAACGCTCTGTTTGAGAAGCCAGTGTTTGGATCATGTGGCTGTGAACTCAGAGGTCAGCTGATAACACCATGCTACTGCCCTCGCGCCCTGGAGCGAAGCACTGAACCCTCAGGAGCTCAAGACAGACTCTCCAACTGACACCTGCTCCCCAAAAACCGCGAAATGTCTTAATAATGTATCTCACCTGGACGGAGCTCTAATGCATCCAGCTCATATCTGCCCCCCTGTGGAGTCGACTGTTTTTTAGAAAGGAAAAGGTGATGAAGCAACTGATAACTACGTGCATAAACACATGAATATCAGCGCTATCCAAAAAAAATATATTTTTTTCCAACATATTTTTTCTCTCCTTCAAATTTCATGACGAATGGACCAATAGAAAAGCTCCCAAACTGCTTGGAATAAAATCTCTTTACATTAAAAGTAAAGAAAAATTTCAAACTCTTCTATAAATTTGCCATTTGGAGATTTTAATTTATATTCATATTCATATTTCACACATATATGAGTAGCACTGTCTTCAGCAACTGCACCAATTTTGGGTTGGGAAAAGTTTAATCGAATGGCATGCTGTTGTTGCTTTTCTAAGTGGAAATAAGTTAACACACCCTCTAGATCAGGGGTCGCAACCCAAATGTTAAGGAGGGCCGTTTTGTCCTTTCAAAAAAAGTCAAACCACCTTGGGAGCCACAACATTTTATGTTCATTTCACCATCTTGGCTGTAAATATGTCTCAGTATGTGTTAATGTACCAGAATAGGTTAAAAAAAATAATATAAATGAAAGCGCAGACTTACTTTGCTCTGCTTTAAGCTTTAGCTCAGCTATAGCTGCTTTTCTCACATCTCCGGCAGGAAACCTTTCCACAAAAGTAGAACAGTTTCTTGTAAAATGTCCAACAACTTTCAACTTTTTACGAGGCTGAAGTTGCTTCATATTCGTCAGCTTCTTGTTCAAATTTTCCAGTTCCACCTTAAATGGTGTCTGAGGTGCCAGAATGTACCTGCTGCACCATTTAAGGTGGAACAGGAAAATCTGAACCAGAAGCTAGTGAATGAGAAGCGACTTCAGCTTCGTGACTTTTTAGTGTTTGTCAGTTTCTCACTGCAGATTAAACGTATCAGGAAACCAGCTGGAGTGATTATAAACACAAATCAGTCCATTCGTCTCAGCCGGTTCGTTAGCCACTAGCTAAGCCAGGTTGTTGTCTGTGTTGCTATGGTGACCAGCAGTCTGCGCTGATCTTCAGGGTTAAAGGGTGAATTAGCAGTTCTACATGAACTCCAGCGTTTAAGACCATTTATTGTTAAACTGTTTAACGATCAGCAGAGCTTTATTTTACTGTAAAGGAGGATTATTTTATTATTACCTACAAATCTGATTCAGCTGTGGAGCCACAACAGGGCAGTAAAAGAGCCACATGCTGCAGCCCCCTGGTCTAGAGAGACTTAAATGTGGCATTTGTCTGCAAATGTTTGTGCACAATTTCACTTATAGTTTAATATTTAGGGAAAAAAAACATAAAATATTAAAATGTGCCATAACTTTTACACAGGCCACCTTCTATGCTTTACTTTTTCTCCCCAGTGTGTTAAATTCAGCAAATAAACAGTAATTGTGTATTAAAATGTGCAGAAGTGTGTCTCTGTAGAGGATGTTTTCACTTATGTACACTTAGAAAATTAACAACATGGAATTTGACCAGGGGTGCCCAGACTTTTGCTTACGACTGGCTTGATATCCACACATTCTCTCTGAAAGACTTGATAGAGTGACTGTTTTCAGTGTGGACTAAACAGCCTCTATTAAGAGTGATGAGAGATGGAAATAAACAAACTGTTGCCAGGTGAATCAACATGTATACAACATTTAACTAGCTGTACAATAAGGAATCTGGGGCCGTATTCCAGAAACCTCCATGCCGACTTCAGTAGGGACTGAACTCCAGATAAGAAAACAGCATCACACAAACATCCTAACTAGACTGAACCTCCTAAATCCTGTCCTAACTTTAGGATGAACCCCAACAGGGTCCTCACTTCTGTTTAAGGTCCGTTTCTATGGTTTTTAGGCAGCTGAGTCAGCAGCATAGTTCACTACCAGCATAATGAGCTCCATTTATCTCTACTGTAAAACGCTGCTTTCACTGTGAGATGATTTTCTTTTCTAACTCTGCGTTTTAAAGATCTCAGACGCTGCAGACTCGATCTCCACCGCCCCTCTGATCACCTTCGTGTGTTAATGTTGATGATGAAATATTACAGTGATGGTGGTGAATAATGAGGAGACGGAGCTGAACGTGTGTCTGTTTATTAGGAGGAGTAACGTTAGCGCGCTCGGCTAAAGCGTTTGGGAAATGGAGACTGAAACTGGGGAGCGGCGACGCTCTGATAAACAGCAGGGGGCGCTCTCGCAGTATTCACACCTTACAGTTTATCACACTTTAGTTCTGTTTGACCTTTCTTACATCAGTAAAGGTAGCTAATGTCAGCTGTCTGGCTAACTGGATTATTCTGATTACATGTTTATTACGTTGTGTGTATGGTCGGTTGCTAGGCAACAGACATGACAGTTGATTGTCAACTTTGATCAAGTAGGTTAAGACTTCCTAACTGAAGATAAGATGCTGTAAAGTGAGATCAAATTGAAGATCTGGTTTGCTTCTCTAATATGAATTTGTGAAAAATCTTATCTTGACCTGTCAATTTAAGGTGGAACTTCTTTTAAGGTGGCACATAATTTAAGGTGGAACTACATTTAAGGTGGCACTGAATTCAAGATAGAACTGGAATTAACACAGCACTAAATTTAAGGTGGCACAGAATTTAAGGTGGAACTTCATTTAATATGTTACAGAATTCAAGGTGGAGCTGCAATTAACATAGCACTAAATTTAAGGCGGCACAGAATTTAAGGTGGAACATTAATTAACATAGCACTAAATTTAAGGTGGCACAGAATTTAAGGTGGAACTTATTTTAAGATGGCACTCATCTTGACCTGTCAAATCTTAGGAGGTTTCTGTAATACGGCCCCTTTTTCTGTAATACGGACCATTTTTAGAAGATTTTAGCCTAAAACTTATATTTAAAATCCATTCATTATGGTGGAGGGATACATGCAGGGTGTTCTGAGGCAAAATAGTACCCAAACAACACAGATATTTAGATTTATTACTAAATTACCATCATCTTACCATGATATTATACTGGGACCCTGGCCTAAAAACTCCTGAATATCATAAGGTTTCACTTTCGTTCGGCTCCATGGAAAAAATTAGCACAGCGGGCGTCACCAGACGAGCTACATGGCGAATTCCACTCTTGCCAAAGCCAGCCAGGAGAAGAAGGAAAACATCCCCTCCCTCCAGGAAAGCCTTCAAAGCGGAGAGTTATGCTTTCCTGTTTTGTTGCAAAGGATAATCAACCACTCCAATTTTTGGCCACTGCCAGCAGAGCTTCAAATATTTTGCCCAAACCCGACGGGCCCCGACTGATCACGTCAAGATCGGACGTCGTGTTGCAAATATGTGTTCGGCTCTAAGCATTGTGACTCGGTTCAGGTTCAGGTTTAACATTCAGGTTCTCCCAGCTCTCCTCACACCCACTCAGGGCTATTACGGTTTTGAAATTTTCAGTAGGTTTTATTTTTGATTCAGCTTTTTATTTTGGTTTCTGTTTTGAGTTTAGTTTATTGTAATGAAACCCGTAGTCAGTCAGTGCCCTTTAACCTCTTCAACTCCTTGGGACCACCGGTGGTTCCAAAACACACTTCGTCATATTCTTCATAACTTTCATATTTCATAAGCTACATTCTAAAGGTGGGGGTCGTATGAGAGCTGTAACTGTCTTCTTTACAGCCAAATAGATGGTGATGTAATTTTAAACCCTTATAATAAAAGAAGCTGAACTCACATTTTTTTCCCTACTGAAAGTCGACCCATTTTTCCACAAATCTGGGCTACAAACTATAATCAGATGGCGTCTCTTCAGTGATCTGCACTGTAAAAATGATTTTTATAAAATAATACAAAGAGCGTCTAAGATTTTTGGCTTTCAGCAGTAAACTGTAAGCATATAGCAATATGTGTGATCATAAAACACATGTTCGGCTAATTTGCGGGGAACTTTTACAAAAAAAATAAAATAAAAATGGACATTTATTTCATGCAGTTACTGAATAATTTGCCTTACGATTTGGTCACGTAAATTCAGATGGACAAACCAAACTCTGGAGAATCAGAGGTTAAGTACTGACAATATCCACGATATACTCAGAAAAGGCCACTGTGGCATAATTTATCACAACAGCGGTAAAACATCATCATATTGCCCACCCCTATGAACATCATCATCAAGTGCCGAGTCCCAAACTGGCCCGAACCGAGCTGTAATCACCCAGAGAGCCTGTAATAAGATTTGACACTTAAATTGGTCAAAAATGCTATAAAACCCAATAATGTCATCCGATGTCGTAACTGATGATGTAATAAGATTGGCCTGATAATGTAACACCTTATTGAATTACTGGGGATTTATTACATTTTCAGGATGACCATCTGTAAACCCTTATTACACTGTTGGAAACGTATTATATTTGTTGATCATTTTTGCTCAACTTAGTTATCAAAATGGATGAGGTAATACTTTAAAGATCAGTCACTGAGGGTCTCCTGCAGTGCTTTCGTGTGTACGCAGGAATCAGCCCAGCCTGGAGTGACAGGAGCATCACTGAGACAAAGTCACCTCTTTTAGGGCTGGTTCTGGTTACAGCTGTGACTGTTAGTCTGGATAAAGTAATAAAGCCAGAAAAAAATCAGATCAGATTAACCTTTTTAACTCCTTGGGACCACCGGTGGCTCCAAAACGCACTTCCTCATATTCTTCATAACTTTCATATTTCATAAGCTACATTCTAAAGGTGGGGGTCGTATGAGAGCTGTAACTGTCTTCTCTCCAGTCAAATAGATGGTGATGTAATTTTAAACCCTTATAATAAAAGAAGCTGAACTCACAATTTTGTTTTTCTACTGAAAGTCGACCCATTTTTCCACAAATCTGGGCTATGAACTATAAACAGACGGCGTCTCTTCAGTGATCTGCTCTGGAAAACATTATTTTTATAAAAAATACAAAGAGCGTCTAAGATTTTTGGCTTTCAGCAGTAAACTGTAAGCATATAGCAATATGTGTGATCATAAAACACATGTTCTGTTAATTTGAGGGGAGCTTTTACAAATAAGTAAATAAATGAATAAAATAAAATAAAAATTTACATGTATTTCATGTGGTTACTGAATAACTTGCCTTACGATTTGGTCATGTAAATTCAGATGGACAAACCAAACTACACCCTGGAAAATAAATCATATTCATCATAAAGAAAAACAGTGAATATAAAGTAATAATAAGGATATAACAAAATAATCAGCTGTCCAAAATGTATTTTTAATTATTTATTTATTCATCAAGAAATGCTTTTGAATAACATCCCAGCTGTTTTAGTCTCTGTGCTGTGCTTTTATAGAGATGTTAACTTCACCTGTAAAGTTGTTGTATTTCTGTACAGAGAACGTTATGTAGAAATCACAGCTATCACAGCGTTCATCATAACACTTACAACTAAAACTAAACAGTTACTTTTCAGAAAACGAAAACAAAACCAGTGTTTCCTTTAGGCCCACAACACCCCCCCACCCCCTGCCACCCCCACCCACAACCCCTCTTCCTCCACGGATGCATATCGGAAGGTTCTGAACTTAAAATTCCAAGAGTGACCTTCCTAACATAAACAACGATTTTACTGACGTGTATTAAATGTTACCGGTATTGTGATTCAGTGAGTTTGCTAGTGTTAATGTATATTCATAATAATAATAATAATAATAATAGTAGTAGTAATAATAATATAAAATATAATAAATGTTCTTTCAAAATGTAAAATCTATCTACACTTACAAAAGGTGGTTCTTCAAGTGTTCTTCAGTAAAGAAAACGGTTCTAAACTATTAATGCGCTCCAAAGTTTAGTTTTAGTAAAGTGAGCATAATTAGGTCTGTTTAACTGGATTTAGTGCAGTGCAGTTTGTAAAACTCTGAATGAAAACAGTTACATAGGTTTGTTATTATTATCACTATTATTTTTATTATTATTACAATATTTTATATGTGGCACTACAGGTTCTATTTTTTCTGTTACCACTTATTAAATCTTGGAAAAACAACATATTATGACGCATAATGTGTATCTTGGTACAGCAAAGTAGACAAACGTCATAAATGGCCCAAAATTCAGATTTGGGCTCTTTGAAGTAGCTAAACTGACTGAATCAGAAGGGCTGCCTGGATACATTTGGAGATTTACAGATTTGGAGGCTTACAGGTTTGATAGTTAAATGGTCTCAGCTGTTTGGCCTTTACAGTACAGTAAACTACAGCAGCAGAGCGTTCCTGCTGGAGTCCACACACACCGCCCCCACCCCACCCTGGAGACCACGCCTGCACAAAACACTGCTGAACACGGCCAAAGCCAATGTTTGCGCTGGACGCAGCTCCCTCCCCTCGGACTGCCGGCATTAAGCAACACATTAGTGCAGGAAAACCGACGCAGATAAGATTTCTACAGACTCCACACAGGATATTGAGGTGTTTCACTGAACTGCTGGATTGTTGTCATGAGAAACTGTGTGAAAGTGTCACTGAGAGAATCAGGGCGGGTTTCATTCTCACAAATGAGAAGAACAAAACAGAAGCAGGTATCAAATGAATTTGTACAGGACAGAACAGTAGATTTACACGTAAAACATCTGATACAATCATGAAACTTAACCTGGAGATGAACTCCTACATAAAAGATCCACCATTCGCTGGTTTTAGTCTGCTGTTCAGGGCAGGGACACTAAACAAACGTCGCTCAGCGCCGCCCTCTGAAGGCGTCATTAACGAACATCGAATAAACAAACGTCGCTCAGCGCCGCCCTCTGAAGGCGTCATTAACGAACATCGAATAAACAAACGTCGCTCAGCGCCGCCCTCTAAAGGCGTCATTAACGAACATCGAATAAACAACCGTCGCTCGCCGCCGCCCTCTAAAGGCATCATTAACGAACATCAAATAAACAAACGTCGCTCAGCGCCGCCCTCTAAAGGCGTCATTAACGAACATCAAATAAACAAACGTTGCTCAGCGCCGCCCTCTAAAGGCGTCATCAACGAACATCAAACAAACGTCGCTCAGCGCCGCCCTCTAAAGGCGTCATTAACGAACATCGAATAAACAAACGTCGCTCAGCGCCGCCCTCTAAAGGCGTCATTAACAAACATCAAATAAACAAACAACACTCGCCACCCCCATTTCTCTTGGTCCATTCATCATCCCACAATGTAAAGGACAGCTGATTTTCTCATTAACGTTGCTTTTGAATAGCAACGATATGTAACAGGTTTTCCATTACAGAGGAGAAAAATTTAACCATGCAAAGAATCATTTAAACATTCAGATGGTTCTTTGAGTGTTTACAGTTCTATACAGAACCATCACCTTTACTAAAGAACCCTTGATACCATTTTTAAAGGTGTTTATCTACAGCACACATACAGTGTGTTTTGCTGACTTGGTGTGCCAGGAACACACCAAGAAAGGCTGATGAGGGAAAGAGTAAAAAGGGAATGATGATATGGAAAATCAGATAAAAGACTGAGGCAGTGTGAGGGAGTGTTTGGGAGTGTTTGGGGCGGAAGGTGTGAACTGCATACCAGCAGATACACTCAACACTCTCACTGTTTCACAGCTTTTATCAACAGGAAGAGTGAACAAAACCAAAGACACCCACAGGATGTTCCTAATCACAGCCACTTTCTCTGTTCACAGCCCTCTTGGAACCAGAGGGCTCAAAGTGCTTAGACAGAGCAAACATACGGGCTGCTCGGGGGACACTGGTCACACAGGCACACGCGGATTTGTTTTCATACAATGTCAGAACGTGGGGCCACACATGTCCCATCTACATGTTTCAGGAGTGTAACTGCTTTATTAGTTTATATGTAATCTGCTAACATATCAGAAGAATCTATTTGCATAATCATACCGCTACAGTGCACCACTAAACCATACCGCTATAGTGCGCCACTAAACCATACCGCTTTAGTGCACCACTAAATCATACCGCTATATTGCACCACTATATCATACCGCTATAGTGCACCACTATATCATACCGCTATAGTGCACCACTAAACCATACTGCTATAGTGCACCACTATATCATACCGCTATAGTGCACCACTATATCATACCGCTATAGTGCACCACTAAATCATACCGCTATAGTGCACCACTATATCATACCGCTATAGTGCGCCACTAAACCATACCGCTATATTGCACCACTAAATCATACCGCTATAGTGCGCCACTAAATCATACCGCTATAGTGCGCCACTAAACCATACCGCTATAGTGCACCACTAAATCATACCGCTACAGTGCACCACTATATCATACCGCTATAGTGCGCCACTAAACCATACCGCTATAGTGCGCCACTAAACCATACCACTATATTGCGCCACTAAATCATACCGTTATAGTGCACCACTATATCTTACCGCTATATTGCACCACTAAACCATACCGCTATAGTGCACCACTAAAGATATCGCTATATTGCACCACTATATCATACCGCTATATTGCACCACTAAACCATACCGCTATAGTGCACCACTAAACCATACCGCTATATTGCACCACTATATCATACCGCTATAGTGCACCACTGTATCATACCGCTATAGTGCACCACTAAACCATACCGCTATATTGCACCACTAAACCATACCGCTATATTGCACCACTAAATCATACCGCTATATTGCACCACTAAACCATACCGCTATATTGCACCACTAAATCATACCGCTATAGTGCACCACTAAATCATACCGCTATATTGCACCACTAAATCATACCGCTATAGTGCACCACTAAATCATACCGCTATATTGCACCACTAAATCATACCGCTTTAGTGCACCACTAAATCATACCGCTATATTGCACCACTAAATCATACCTCTATAGTGCACCACTAAACCATACCGCTATATTGCACCACTAAATCATACCGCTATATTGCACCACTAAACCATACCGCTATATTGCACCACTAAATCATACCGCTTTAGTGCACCACTATATCATACCGCTATAGTGCACCACTAAACCATACCGCTATATTGCACCACTAAATCATACCGCTATAGTGCACCACTAAATCATACCGCTTTAGTGCACCACTATATCATACCGCTATAGTGCACCACTAAACCATACCGCTATATTGCACCACTATATCATACCGCTAAAGTGCACCACTAAATCATACCGCTATATTGCACCACTATATCATACCGCTATATTGCACCACTAAATCATACCGCTATAGTGCACCACTATATCATACCGCTATATTGCGCCACTAAATCATACCGCTATAGTGCACCACTAAATCATACCGCTATAGTGCACCACTATATCATACCGCTATATTGCGCCACTAAATCATACCGCTATAGTGCACCACTATATCATACCGCTATATTGCGCCACTAAATCATACCGCTATAGTGCACCACTTTATCATACCGCTATATTGCGCCACTAAATCATACCGCTATAGTGCACCACTATATCATACCGCTATATTGCGCCACTAAATCATACCGCTATAGTGCACCACTAAATCATACCGCTATAGTGCACCACTATATCATACCGCTATATTGCGCCACTAAATCATACCGCTATAGTGCGCCACTATATCATACCGCTATAGTGCGCCACTAAATCATACCGCTATAGTGCGCCACTAAATCATACCGCTATATTGCACCACTAAACCATACCGCTATAGTGCACCACTAAATCATACCGCTATATTGCACCACTATATCATACCGCTATAGTGCACCACTATATCATACCGCTATATTGCACCACTAAACCATACCGCTATATTGCACCACTAAACCATACCGCTATATTGCACCACTAAACCATACCGCTATAGTGCACCACTAAACCATACCGCTATATTGCACCACTATATCATACCGCTATAGTGCACCACTATATCATACCGCTATATTGCACCACTAAACCATACCGCTATATTGCACCACTAAACCATACCGCTATATTGCACCACTAAGCCATACCGCTATATTGCACCACTAAACCATACCGCTATATTGCACCACTAAATCATACCTCTATAGTGCACCACTAAATCATACCGCTATATTGCACCACTATATCATACCGCTATATTGCACCACTAAACCATACCGCTATATTGCACCACTAAATCATACCGCTTTAGTGCACCACTATATCATACCGCTATAGTGCACCACTAAACCATACCGCTATATTGCACCACTAAATCATACCGCTATAGTGCACCACTATATCATACCGCTATAGTGCACCACTAAATCATACCGCTATATTGCACCACTATATCATACCGCTATATTGCACCACTAAATCATACCGCTATATTGCACCACTAAATCATACCGCTATAGTGCACCACTATAACATACCGCTATAGTGCACCACTATAACATACCGCTATAGTGCACCACTATATCATACCACTATATTGCACCACTAAATCATACCGCTATAGTGCACCACTATATCATACCGCTATGGTGCACCACTAAATCATACCGCTATAGTGCACCACTAAATCATACCACTATAGTGCACCACTAAATCATACCGCTATATTGCACCACTAAATCATACCGCTTTAGTGCACCACTAAATCATACCACTTTAGTGCACCACTAAATCATACCGCTATATTGCACCACTAAATCATACCACTTTAGTGCACCACTATATCATACCGCTAAATCATACCACTATATTGCACCACTAAATCATACCGCTTTAGTGCACCACTATATCATACCGCTATATTGCACCACTAAATCATACCACTTTAGTGCACCACTATATCATACCGCTATATTGCACCACTAAATCATACCGCTATAGTGCACCACTATATCATACCGCTATATTGCGCCACTAAATCATACCGCTATAGTGCACCACTAAATCATACCGCTATATTGCACCACTATATCATACCGCTATATTGCACCACTAAACCATACCGCTATAGTGCACCACTAAATCATACCGCTATATTGCACCACTAAATCATACCTCTATAGTGCACCACTAAATCATACCGCTATAGTGCACCACTATATCATACCGCTATGGTGCACCACTAAATCATACCGCTATATTGCACCACTAAATCATACCACTATAGTGCACCACTAAATCATACCGCTATATTGCACCACTAAATCATACCGCTTTAGTGCACCACTAAATCATACCACTTTAGTGCACCACTAAATCATACCGCTATATTGCACCACTAAATCATACCACTTTAGTGCACCACTATATCATACCGCTAAATCATACCACTATATTGCACCACTAAATCATACCGCTTTAGTGCACCACTATATCATACCGCTATATTGCACCACTAAATCATACCACTTTAGTGCACCACTATATCATACCGCTAAATCATACCGCTATATTGCACCACTAAATCATACCGCTTTAGTGCACCACTAAATCATACGGCTATAGTGCACCACTAAATCATACCACTATATTGCACCACTAAATCATACTGCTATATTGCACCACTAAATCATACCGCTTTAGTGCACCACTATATCATACCGCTATAGTGCACCACTAAATCATACCGCTATAGTGCACCACTATATCATACCACTATATTGCACCACTAAATCATACCGCTATAGTGCACCACTATATCATACCGCTATAGTGCACCACTAAATCATACCGCTATAGTGCACCACTAAATCATACTGCTATATTGCACCACTATATCATACCGCTATAGTGCACCACCGTCATACCACTATAGCGTACAACTGTATCGCACCACTATATTATACCGCTATAGTGCACCACTATATTATATCGCTATAATGCACCGTCGTACCGCTATAGCACACCACTATGCCATACCGCTATAGCGCACCACTGTATCACACCACGTCATACCACTATAGTGCACCACTGTATCACACCACTGTGAGATACCACTATAACGCACCATTGTATCACACTACTATGTCATACCACTATAGTGCACCACTGTATTACACCACTATGTCATACCTCTATAGTGCACCAATGTACTGCACCACTATATCATACCACTATAGTGAACCACTGCATCGCACCACTATATCACACCGCTATAGCGCACCAGCGTATTCCACCTCCTTGTCATACTGTTATAGTGCACCATTTTATCGTATCATGCCATACCGCTATAATGCACCACTGTATTTCACCAGTCATACTATCCCGCTATAGTGCACAACTGTATTGCACCACTATAATATCCCACTATAGCGCACCAGTGTATTGCACCACTGTAACATGTCACAATGTCATATTGCTACAGCGCACCACTGTATCGCACCACTATATTATACCGCTACAGTGCACCAGTGTATCACACCATTGTATCATACCACTATAGTGCACCACTATGTGATACTACTATAGCGCACCACTGTATCACACGACTGTCATACTGCTATAGTGCACCACTGCATCGCACCAATGTCATACTGCTATAGTGCACCACTATATCATACCACTACAGTGCACCACTGCATCACACCAATGTCATACTGCTATAGTGCACTGCTGTATCACACCATGGTCATACTGCTACAGTGCACCACTATATCACACCTCTATGTCATATCGCTATAGTGCAACAGCGTATCCCACCACTGTCATACCACTTTAGTGCACCTATGTATTGCACCACTATATCATACCACTATAGTGAACCACTGCATCGCACCTCTATATCACACCACTATAGTGCACCAGTGTATTGCACCTCCTCGTCATACCGCTATAGTGCACCACTGAATTGCACCACTATATCATACCACTATAGTGCACCACTATATCATACCACTACCGTGCACCACTGCATCGCACCACTATGTCATACCACTATAGTGCACCACTGTATTGCACCACTATGTCATACCACTATAGTGCACCAATGTATTGCACCACTATATCATACCACTACAGTGCACCACTGCATCGCACCAATATGTCATACTGCTATAGTGCACCACTATGTCATACCACTACAGTGCACCACTGCATCGCACCAATGTCATACTGCTATAGTGCACCACTATATCATACCACTACAGTGCACCACTGCATCGCACCAATGTCATACTGCTATAGTGCACCACTATATCATACCACTACAGTGCACCACTGCATCGCACCAATGTCATACCGCTTTAGTGCACCGCTGTATTGCACCACTATATCATACTATATTACACAAATGTTTCACAAAAGTAAATTATTTTGGTAAGAAAATCTGTCAGACCAATCATTAACCATGTCACACTGAGTATCAATGCGTTTTAAATACACTGCAATGCATCACAATTGCAATACAGCAATATACAGTTAGTATTTTGTACATATCACGCAGCTCCCCTCACCACAAAACTGAAAAACAGACCATGACACAACTGAAAACAACACAATCACCATCAAAGAGGAATAACACACATAAATTAGAAGCAGCAGCAGGCATCCCCCCCCCGTTCCGAACCGAGGCCCTCTAATACACAGCAATGCACTGGAAGTGAACCGCTTAAGTGCTTAAGACTCCATTACTTTTACCATTCTGGACGTCAGGCAACAATAGAGCGCTGCACAATGTGGAAGTCCCTGGGCTGTGCGATTTAAATTGTTTGAGGGATTAAAGATTATTCTGGCCCATGAGCTGCCAAGAGGTAAACGGAGCTTGCGGGACGGCCGCTGACAGCCCTATTACGGCCGAGATGAGATCAATAAAGCACTCGGGGGGCGATTCTCCGCCTCAGAGGAGAGCAGAGCTGCAGTCGCAGCCGAACTCTCCTCACCAAACTCGGCACAGAGAGCTCAGAGCTCTCTCTCTCTCTGCTGTGTAACCTCAGCACGTACAAGCTGCGTTCTTTCTGGAGCAGATCTTGCGTGTTATGACCGACGCAGTGGCTCCTGAACTCAATTCCTTAGTAGGGCAACACAGGAAAGATGAAATAAACCCTATTTCTGGCTGTTCACATCTGAATGGATGATGCGATTGAATATGTAGCCTAAATTTATAATAGTGCTGGAGCTTGTCTCACTGCTTAGGCAGGGCGTACACTACATGACTCGTAAATCTCAACAGATTTCTAAAACGGAGAGCATCACAAACTTAAGACGACAAAGCAAAAAGAGAGAATAACACATAATGAGTTTGGGCTACGAACAAGAACTCAAACTCCCAGATCTCCTCAGATCACACGACACAAATAGAGCTAAACTTACTGGACCTGTTCGTGCTATTATGCGCAGTGAAAGCTCAAACTGGGGATTAATATGTGAGAGAAATGTTGATATTGCAGTGAGAGCTGGAGAAATATTTCACTACAAACCGGCAGCTGAGCTGAAACTGCAAAGAGAGCGACCTGACGACTCGATCAACATTATAATCATGATATCGGCTCTAATCTGCCTGTGTTTTAATGCAGCTCCTCCGTCTCCGCTCCACTGTTCATACTCGTCTCTTCGCCTTCTTCTCCGCTCTTCCAGCTCTGATTGGCTGTTTGAATCACTCATTGAGTAAATCTCTGACCGTCTCACACTGCAGGACTCGTGAACACTGAGTCGTGAATATTAAACGTGATAATATCAGAGGGTCTCTGATCACTCCAGAGTTCGATCGAAGGGGCTAAACTCGCTTCTTCTCTCACACTAACAGATCATGTGCATCGTCAGCTGCTTCTGATTGAGCTCCCGAACTGGAAAATCGCTTCGGACTGTGAAAATTTGTCACACAGGGCTTAAAATCGGGCAAAAAAATCATGCAGTACACACCCAGCCTTAGCCTGATCATTTTAAATGGCCCATCCCACAGAAAACTAGATTTTCCCCACTCTCCACAAAACCATCCACTTCCCCCACAACAGTCCTTATAACTTAAGCATGAATGGGCGGAGCTAAATTGCTGTGAGCTGATCAGGCATATACACACTGATCAGGCCTAACATTCTGACCACCTCCTTGTTTCTACGCTCATTGTCCATTTTATCAGCTCCACTTACTATATAGGTGCACTTTGTAGTTCTACAGTTACAGACTGTAGTCCATCTGTTTCTCTGATACTTTGTTAGCCCCCTTTTACCCTGTTCTTCAGTGGTCAGGACCCCCATGGACCCTCACAGAGCAGGTACTATTTGGGTGGTGGATCATTCTCAGCACTGCAGTAACACTGACGTGGTGGTGGTGTGTTTGTGTGTGTTGTGCTGGTCTGAGTGGATCAGACACAGTAGTGCTGCAGGAGTTTTTGAACACTCACTGTCCACTCTATTAGACACTCCTACCTTATCAGTCCACCTTGTAGATGTAAAGTCAGAGACGATAGCTCATCTGCTGCTGCACAGTTTGTGTTGGTCATCCTCTAGTCCTTCATCAGTGGTCACAGGACGCTGCCCACAGGACGCTGTTGGCTGGATATTTTTGGTTGGTGGACTATTCTCAGTCCAGCAGTGACACTGAGGTGTTCAAAGGGGGCTAACAAAGTATCAGAGAAACAGATGGACTACAGTCTGTAACTGTAGAACTACAAAGTGCACCTATATAGTAAGTGGAGCTGATAAAATGGACAATGAGGGTAGAAACAAGGAGGTGGTCAGAATGTTATGCCTGATCGGTGTAAATATGTCTTCTTTCACAAAATCACAACACAATAAATTCTAAACAGGCTGCTTCTACAGCCTTAGTTCCATATACAGACTGTACAGAAACTTCAGCAATCTTTACTACATAAAACTCTTATTTCAAAACATTAGGGAAAATTTGTTATGCCAGGATATGGGCTCTTCAAACACCTTCATTTCCAACTTAAAGGGCCCATATTCTGCACTGTTCTCATATTTCATTTTTCCCTTTTGAGGTCCACTGATGACCATTGTGACCATTGTGCAGGTACCAAAAACAGCCATAATTCATTTTCGCATGACCATTTTCCTTCCTCCCTTTATCCCTCAGAGTTAATAAGCTGTTTTTGCTGGGGTGCCTTTAAGACTGATACATGCAAATGAACTCTGTTCTGATTGGCTGTGCCTCATTCAAAATCAGCCTGAGCTAAACACTTCAGTGTGAGTGGGCGGGGCTAAACTGTAGTTAGCTGAACGGGTGGATATATGTAAATGCATTGGCTGTCATGACATCACATTAATAGTGAATTCCAAACAGGCACTTTTCGCAGTTTATTTTCATACGTGGACTGTGGTGACTGGTAACTGAATGGTGTATAGAAACTCTTTTGTATCAAAACAATACGAGCCTTTTGATCACAACATGAGTATCTACGCCTGGGTTAAGAGACAAAGCTGTAACGGATGCATGTGTTTGGTTTTTTTATGAAGCTGAAACTTATTCAGCAACACTGTCTAAGTCGAATGCGCTTTGTGAGACAGACCTCAGGGTGGCAATGCACAGCATTTCATCCTTCAGAAATCAAAAACACTCTGCAAAGTCAGCGTTTTCCTGAGCAATCTAAGGCTCATGCATGCAGTGAAGAGTCAGGAGGAGAAACAGGTTTCCTCGAGCCTACCTCTTTGGAGTCATCACCAGCCAAGGCGTGAGCCAGGTGTGCGCTGAAGGTGCTCTTCCCGACGCCCCCTTTGCCTGATAAAACCAGAATCTTGTGCTTCACGGTGGCCATCTTCAGCTTGATTTCCTCTATGGCTACAAAGAAGAGAGCAGTGTAAGATTTAGCCAGTTCTCTGTGCTTCACTACATCAAGAAATACACACCTGTTTACTGCTTTAATTTAATCTGTATGATTACAGTTGCGCTGTATGTAATTGCATACAGACATCCTCAAATCAACAAGGTGCTCACAGGTTTGTTGACCTGCATAGTTTATTTATTAATTTGTCTATGTGGCCTCAACTATGTGGGGAAAATGAAATGACAATTTTAAAAAAATTGTGAACATAAAGGTACAACCAGAAATAAAGATGTAAGATCTCCAGTAACCAGACAGTTTCATAAAACTGGCTATTATGGCAGTTCCTTTCATTTAATAACTGGAAATGTTGAGTCAGTTGCCAAACGATGGAGATGTGGAGAGGCACCTGGGGCTTTTTCACTTTAAATACAGTGAAGCCACATGGCATGGCTGGAGATTTCTCCGTAACTAGTTTTTTATAATTTGCCTGTGTATATTATACACATTAAAAGTAATAATATGTTTTGGTATTTGTTATATTTTGGTTTCATTAAGGCTACGTTCACATTACCAGGCTGAAGCGGCACAAATCTGATTTTTTACCCTAATGTGACTCAGATCTGATGTTTTCAGAGTTGCGTGGACGCAAATCTGATCTTTTCAAATCCGACCTGAGCCACTTTCATATGTGGTCCGAGATCAGATACGTATCCGATTCGTGGCCATGTGACCTGAATGTGACGCTCAGATCGGAATTCATGTGCTTTTTTCCCACTGCGCCATCATTCAGCGTTACCATGGCAGCAGCACCGAACAGAAGTTAAAGCCTGTAAACGGTGGAAAAGCAGCTCATCTCACCTTTTTCTCCTTCGTCTCGCTCTAATAATGAAGCTGAGAGCTGATCAGAGTTAATTATCTTCTCAGCGAAGCTCGTTCTGCTCGTTAGTTTGTGCTGATGATGCAGTGATTCATTCACGTGACGTTACTGAGTAGGATGAGCTCATGAGGGTCATTTCAGGACGCCAGTTCATTCACATTTACGACAGAGGCCGCCATGTTGCGCCACCATGTTTCTACAGCAGCAGCAAAACCTGACGGCCACCGTTCTACTACATGCTTGGAAAGGCAGGGGTGAGGGAGGGGGATCAGTCTGCAACCTCACCACTAGAGGCCACTAAATCATACACACTGCAGCTTTAATTATTTTGTGTTTTTGGTTTGCTTTGATTTATACAGGAGATGGACAACGATGGTCTTGTTGGTACTTGTGACTCGCCTCAGTGACATCCTAAGTGAGTGGCTCATGTAGCTGGTAGCACTATTTAGTGGGCTGGTGACCAGCACACTGAGGAAGTGCTGTAATGTGTCCGTGTTTAATTTGTGAGTGCTAGGTCGGTGCTACACGGCCAATCAAGCACAGAAAAAAGGAGCAGAAGATGAGGAACAGTGAGATACCCGGGTCTGGAGCTTTGGTGGCACCAGAGGCACATATCGTCTGGTTGGGACATCCCTGGCATGCTGACGACTTCCCAGCCTGCTCACTGGTGGTGCCCGGGCAGTCTTAGGAGGACAAACAAAAAACAAGAACTTCAGCCTCAATTCAGAGAAACACAGTCATAACAGCTTTAAAACACCTCAATAATGAAGTGTAGGGGAAGCTCACTAATGTGTCTGATCAAAAAACAAACTTTAACCAATGTCCAATAATGTGTCTGATAAAAAAAAACTTTAACCAATGTCCAATAATGTGTCTGATAAAAAATAAACTTTAACCAATGTCAAATAATGTGTCTGATAAAAAAATAAACTTTAACCAATGTCCAATAATGTGTCTGATAAAAAAATAAACTTTAACCAAGGTCAAATAATGTGTCTGATAAAAAATAAACTTTAACCAGTCCAATAATGTGTCTGATAAAAAAATAAACTTTAACCAAAGTCCAATAATGTGTCTGATAAAAAAATAAACTTTAATCAATGTCCAATAATGTGTCTGATAAAAAATAAACTTTAACGAAAGTCAAATAATGTGTCTGATAAAAAATAAACTTTAATCAATGTCCAATAATGTGTCTGATAAAAAATAAACTTTAACGAAAGTCAAATAATGTGTCTGATAAAAAATAAACTTTAATCAATGTCCAATAATGTGTCTGATAAAAAATAAACTTTAACCAATGTCCAATAATGTGTCTGATAAAAAATAACCTTTAATCAAAAAATAAAATTACTTATTTTTCATTAAAGTAATTCTGAAAAATGTACGTTAAAATGTCATTCCAGCCTACAACCAGCATTTAATACACTCTGAACCTGCAAGCACAAGGTAGGTGTTTCCAATAAAGTGGCCAGTTAGTGGAGCTTTCATCAGCAAAAATGACAACTGCATTTAGAACAGGACAGTCTACCAGAGTAATACTGTGGTGTGTAATCATTAGTTTAAACTGGTTAAAGGGGAATTCCACCAATTTTTAAAAATTATCTGCATAATTTAGTGGTTGAGATGTAAACAGAGAGATTCAGAGAGATTCAGAGTGGTTTGGTGTGAAATGGTTCAGATGTCTTTACAGTGGTGGTGATAGGAACCAGGGGTCGCCATGACTACAACACAAATATAGACATTTTATTTACTATCCAGAACCACCAGTGAACCTACACGAGTCTTCTGAGTTTATATGGAATGTTGATGATGGAAAATAGTGGAAAATCTGAAATAATAAGTTTTCTTTGGGGACTATTTTGCCTCACAGCGCCCTGCATGTATCCCTCCACCATGAATGGAGTTTAAGTTCTCTAAACTATCATAAAACAGTGTCTCAGTCATCAGGCAGTGAATTCATAACCATTTCATGTAGGAACTTTCTGTGAGGGAGCTTTTAGAGGTGGACGTCTGGTTCCTATCACCACCACTGAACCAACGCTCTCTAGAACGGAGCGTTTCACACCAAACCTCTCTGGATTACTTTGTTTACATCTTCAATTTTGGAAACTCGGTGAAATCGCCCTTTAAGAGCGAGAGTGAATGGCGGACGCTGAACTCCGCCAGAGTGACAGTGGGCGAGTAACTCTCTCTGAAGCCGAGCTCGCTTTGATAAGGGAGTGAGAGTGAGTTTAATACGAGAGTGAAACGGAATTTAAACTCTTTATTTTCTCTGAAACTCAAACTCACGTTCAGGAGCGTCACTCGGAACATCCGCCATAGTCCAGATCGGTGCGCTCAATACATCGGTCCCCGTAAGACCCGGCGCTCCTCGTAAAAGGTTCCGCGCTGATTTGCGTCATTCTTCCTGCTCGGGCCCAGTCCCTTCTTCTTTTTACCCCTACCCTTGTTTTCCAGTGTCACCCTAGTGGTCGAAATCTTCCCTCTGAAATGGGACCCTCAAATAAAAAGAGCAGCACTTCATTAACAGCTACCAGCGCTGCTCTGTAGGCGACCCTGCCAGTCTGCAGTGACAGCAGAGGAGGGTAAAGTTCAGCTCCTCACTGCTGGGCTTTAGTTACACTTAGGGCATCATATGATCTTCAAAGAGGGGGGCAATTATTTATTATCACCCACCCCTAATTCTTCAGTGATATGAAGCTGAAGTCAGATATTCTTCAGATTCTTGTTCTAATTTTCCCGTTCCACCTTAAATGGTGCAGCAGTTACATTCTGGCGCTTCAGGCGTCAGAACTGCTGGACTATTTAAGGTGGAACGGGAAAGTTTGGCAGTAGTATCTCGAAATAGTGATTTATTTTCTTGAAATACTGACTTACTATCACGACATAATGACTTATTTTCCCGACAACTGACTAGTATCTCTGAGAAATGGTTTATTTTCTTGAAATATTAACATAATATCTCGAAATAATGACTTACATTCTTGAAATGCTGACTTTGTATCTCAAAACAATGTCTTATTTTCTCAAGATTTTATTTTTTTAAATAATGAGCTCTTCTATCCCTGCTGAAAAAAACCCAGAGAAAACATTAAAAGTCTCTGCTGGTTCCTGGTGTCCAATAGCCCCTAATGGTATTTCGTGTTTTCCTGATGGGTTGACATCACAGTGTAAAGGACTCCAATGGTTTAACTGGTGTTCTGGGGCTGATTCCAGATGCATTTGATGGTTTCCTAATGGGATCTAAAGGTGTCCTACAGAAAACTAGCTGTTCTAACTGTCTGTTTGCAGCAGGGACTTCAATGAAGTAAGTAATGATGTCGGGATAAAATCATTATTAAGAAATACTAAGTTGTTATTTTGACATGGTAAATCATTTAGTGTAAATCTGACCCTGGATCTGCTGTCCGGTTCTGAGATGAGCTGTAAATTCCACCTCAGGACTGATACAGAAATAAATCAGCTCTTAAAAGATGCATATTCACACAGGCTTAGGCTCAAATTGCTCCCTACTCCCTACATAGTTAAACCCTATGTTAAACAGGGGGTCCTATGGCTGAATATAAATGGCTTTCTATTAGACGTTTAATGAATATTTGGGTGTAGAGGCTGCTATTTCATGACTAACGTAGTGCATGTCATAGGGAGCATGAAGCCACTCGGGATTCATCCAAAGATTATCGCCCCCCCCCCATTGTTATTATTATTATTATTATTAGTATTATTATTATTATTTAATTACATTTTAATATTATTTTATGTATTAATTAATTATTTTTATTAATTTTTAAATTTAATTTTATTTATTTCATACCAGTGGCAGCTCAAAGTGCTTTACAGACATGAGATAAAGCTCAACAGCAATAGTAATTAAAATCACATAAAGCGTGATTTTAATAAACCACAGGAAAAAAAAACCTGAATCTTTGCTTTACAATGTCAATTATGTCTTAATCTGCCGATCTGAAATTAAATTAGCAGATTTATACCACTTTGTAACACCTAGAAATAAATATAGAATTATTTTTATCACATATTTAATTCTTTTACATTGATTGACGCTCTAATCGTGTCATTTCAATCGCCTCGCTTTGTTGCCTAGCAACCAATTGTGACTTCTTTCAAATGACGCATGGAAACGTCATAGTCCGTGTTTCACCAGAGACAATCGGCCATTTCAGGATAAAGATAAAGTTACAGCATCAACAGAGAAGCAATTCAGAAATGACCTTCTGTGGATCTTCTGGCCCTCAGCGCTTTACCACTCTGACCACATTACTGCCCAACTGAGGTGCGGTGAAGGATGGTGATAGAGGCCCATCGCTCAGGAACTGTAAAACAGTTTTAAGCTGTAGAGGCACTTCAGCCATCAGGGCAGCTCCAGAATCATGAAGATGCCCTGTTTAAAGCAGGCTGTGCCCATGGTGTCAACCCAGATCAGCCCAGAGCAATGGGCCAGAGTGACCTCAGGCCACTGCAGGTGCTCTGAGCAGAGCTGCTGCCAGGCCTAGAGCTTCAGGATGGACACCATGAGGCTGATCCAAACCAGAGATGAGCTCATGAAGCGAGCACAGAGTGAGACTAACCGTCGGATAGCCGAGAAGATTGTACACATAAAGTTCTGGGGTGGTGAGATAAGGCATGAGGCCGAGCAGCGAGTGAAAGAGACTGAGGTGCTAAAGCAGGTGAAGTTATGTCTAATTAAGGCAGTGTCGGACACTGAGGGCCCCTTACAGGTACGCCAACCCTGCTAGAAGAACCAGCACAGGCCGGATTACATTGTGTTTTGGGTGCTGGTATGCAGGTCACCCAGCAAGACCATGCTGGGTGACCAGTCAAACGAGCACTGGACCTGCTTAGACCAGCAGGGAATTTGCTGGTGGCTATCTTTGCTGGTTTTCTTAGCTGGGGTCTCAAAGGAAACAGAGAGGAAATCATGATTTAAAGCTGCAGTGTGTAAGATTTAGTGGCCTCTAGTGGTCAGGCCGCAATCGTCTGACAGTCACTAGTTCATTGAGGTTTTCTCTCTTGCAGTGCGAACAGGGCCGTCCAGCGCGTTGGAAAAGGACTTCAATGACAAACACATGGCGTTCGAGATCGACCCCGAGAGCCAAAAGCTCTCAAACTGCAGCAGCAGCCTGGACACCCACCTTAATCTGAGCCAGCTGGACAAGTGGTCAGTGCGAGTATTAAGTCTTTCCACAAGTGGCAGCTCCTCCTAGCTATTCAAGGGGAAGTCCTCTATTTTTAAAAACTTTCTGAATAGTTCAGTTCTTGGGATGTAAACAGAGAGATTCAGAGAGGTTTGGTGTGGAATGGTTCAGATGTCTTTACAGTGGTGGTGATAGGAACCAGGCGTCGCCATGACTACAACACAAATATAGACATTTTATTTACTATCCAGAACCACCAGTGAACCTACATGAGTCTTCTGAGTTTATATGGAATGTTGATGATGGAAAATAGTGGAAAATCTGAAATAATAAGTTTTCTTTGGGGACTATTTTGCCTCACAGCGCCCTGCATGTATCCCTCCACCATGATTGATGAAAATAAATCAATTAAAATGCACTTTAAACCAAATCTTTACCACAAAACCATCATAAAACAGCGTCTCAGTCATCAGGCAGTGAATTCACAACCATTTCATGTAGGAACTTTCTGTGAGGGAGCTTTTAGAGGTGGACGTCTGGTTCCTATCACCACCACTGTGAACAGTTCTGACTCGGTAAGTTTCTCTAGAACGGAGCGTTTCACACCAAACCACTCTGAACGACTCTGTTTATATTATGTAGAATTTTTGAGTTCCCCTTTAACATTATTTTAACCATGGCTGTGGGCCTGAGTGGGCTGCAGTACACAGGGGTCAGTGGGGTCATTCAGGGAAGGGTTAAAGGAGCACTTCAGCATTTTACTGCCTAATCTCTATGTGCAGCGTTTGTCACATGCAGTTGGGCAATAATTTCCTCGTACTTAAATATAAATAGAAACCAATTTCAGCACCTGCCCACTGGCTTCTATTATAAGTGTCTTTATTTACCATTCGGTGGGTTCCTCTTTGTTCCAAACCTCAAATGCTGTGGCCTAAACGACAACACATTTCATCAGCAAAGGCCCTTAGATAGAGCAGTTATTGTGGATACTCAAACCTGTTTGTTGTGCTGAATTCTGGCAGGTCTTTTGTCAGTGGACTGAGAGCCACACTTTCAGCTGCCCCTCGTGTTCAGACAGGCCTGTAGGTCAGCTATGACTGAGCTTAACTCGGCCGGCGTGAAGCTTTCTTCTGCTTTCGTTGTTAAAAATCGGCAAACTGCCAAACAAAATTCACCAAAACTCAACAAAATAAACAACTGAAACTAAAACCATGATGGTGTTGAATAACATGATCATTCTAGGCCCAATCCCATTTCACCCCTCGCCCCCACCCCTCAGCTCTACCCCTCTGTTTTGCGCGTTCACGTCTAGGGGTAGGGTGTCCTGATTCTTGTTGAGATAGAGGGGTAGGGTGAGGTGTTGGGGCTACATGACCCTCCAAACGGAGGTTTTTCAGAGACTCCAAACAGAGAGTTATGAGAAAAAAAGACAAACCGGTAAGACGGCTGAACAAGAGACCAAAGAAACACACAAATGTGAGAATTTTCTCTGTTAAAAATTACAATAACCATCGTTTTATCTTAGTTTAATGTCGTTTCAATGTATTTTGGTCTTTTTCTTCACAACAAGCATAAAAAATCTCTAATAGTATGCTAATGTTTCTGTAGCTAGCTAACCCGTTCCACCTTAAATAGTCCAGCAGTTCTGACGTCTGAAGTGCCAGAATGTACCTGCTGCACCATTTAAGGTGGAATGGGAAAATTTGAAGAAGAAGCTGGTGAATATCTGACTTCAGCTTCATATCACTGAAGAATTAGGGGTGGGTGATAATAAATAATTGCCCCCCTCTTTGAAGGTCATATGATGCCCTAAATGTAACTAAAGCCCAGCAGTGAGGAGCTGAACTTTACCCTCCTCTGCTGTCACTGCAGACTGGCAGGGTCGCCTACAGAGCAGCACTAGTAGCTGTTAATGAAGTGCTGCTCTTTTTATTAGAGGGTCCCATTTCAGAGGAAGATTTCAACAACACTACAATTTATAACTCAGTTTCAAAGGGCAAGGAGACACTCGAAAACAAGGGTAGGGGTAACAATAAGAAATGGGACTGGGCCTGAGTCGTAGTATCCTTGGCTTCTAGATATGTGCCTCAAAAATGCTATACAAGTGATATAAGTGACTTATACAGTGGTGTGCAAAAGTTTGTGCACTCCTTACATGTCATTGTTGATTTCCTAAGTGTAAATAAATTAACAGTGGGTAGCGCTGGCGCCTCACAGCAAGAAGGGCCTGGGTTTGACTCCTGACTGGGCGACCTGGGTCCTTTCTGTGTGGAGTTCTCCCCTTGTCTGTGTGGGTTTCCTCCCACAGTCCAAAGACATGCAGTCAGACTGATTGGACGTGCTAAATTGCCCCTAGGGGTGAATGTGTGAGTGATTCTGTGTGTGAATGTATATGTCTGTCTGTCTGTCTGCACTGCGATGGACTGGCGACCTGTCCAGGGTGTATCCTGCCTTCTGCCCAATGACAGCTGGGATAGGCTCCAGCACCCCACTGCGACCCAGAAGGATAAGCGGTTTAGATTGTGTGTGTGTGTGTGTGTGTGTGTGTGTGTGTGTGTGTGTGTGTGTGTATGTGTTTGCTGAATTTAACATATTGGGAAAAAAATATTAAATGTGGCCTCTGCAGAAATCACGGCATGTGTTATATTTTATGTTTCATGTGTTCTGATATGTTAAACTTAACAGAAATTTTAAAAAAAGTGCAGAAAAATGCCACATTTACATTTGTTCCCTGGAAACGATGTGTTCAGTTTATTTCTTAGAAAATCAACTGTTCAAACTTTTGCGACTGTAAAAGCTGTATTTGAACGAGAGGCCAACAATCGCTGGTTCTGTCACATTGGCATGCGGCGCACTGCAGCTGGGCTTCAGCCTAAGTACACTGTTGCCACCTACTGGATATATTTTGAACTGCACTATTGAACATAATTAAAAGGCCAGTTTTCTGGTTGTGGTTCTTTTCTAAGTGCAGAAGTTGCAGTCCATGGTAACTGACCGTGTTCTACAGATGTAGACGTTAGGGTGAACAGTTCTGGAGCATTCCTTTAAATCAGTGTTTTGAGGAAGCTCCAATCACCTTCTGGTTTGTTTCCCAGATGCTCCCAGGAGAGCCGTGTCATGGTAGACAGGGCGGCTTTGTTGCAGAATGGTCCGTTTGCGGATGTTTCTTTTCAAAGACGTGAGGAGCTCTATGATTGGCTAACTGCTGGCCATTTGTCATCCTCAGCTCCGGCTGTGCTGTGGAAACGCTTTAGAGTGTGACCGCGGGCAGCAGGATGAAAGAGACAGAGACGATCTGAGGCTCGAGCGTCTTCCTTCTGAGATTCATAACTGGAGATTAGTTCAGTTGCCAGATGTGTCTCAGTGTGTGCAGTTCAGGGACACAAAAGTACAAAAGCAAAGAAAAAAGAGGTAAAAAAATACTTAAAATTGTAGATTTATAAGGGAAGAAAAGTGTCTTTATCTTAAAGGGCTCATATCACACAAAACCAGAACTCTCACACTTTTTTATGTGGCAGATAAATAGTGTTAAAGTTCCTAAATGCCCTGTTCACATTACTGGGAGGAGTTTCAGTTGTACTGGGAGGGGTTTTGGTTGTACTGGGAGGAGTTTTGGTTGCACTAGGAGGGGTTTTGGTTATAGTGGGAGGGGTTTTGGTTGCACTGGGAGGGGTTTCGCTTGTGCTGGGAGGAGATTCAGTTGTACTGGGAGGGGTTTTGGTTGTACTGGGAGGAGTTCCGGTTGAACTGGGAGGAGTTTTGGTTGTACTGGGAGGAGTTTTGGTTGCACTATGAGGGGTTTTGGTTGCACTGAGAGGAGTTTTGGTTGTACTGGGAGGCATTTAAGATGTACTGGGAGGAGTATCTATTATACTGGGAGGGGTTTCTGTTGTACTGTGGGAGTTTCAGGTGTACTGGGTGGAGTTTTGGTTGCACTAGGAGGGGTTTTGGTTATAGTGGGAGGGGTTTTGGTTGTACCAGGAGAAATTTCAGTTGTACTGGGAGAAGTTTTGATTGTACTGGGAGGAGTTTCGGTTGTACTGGGAGGGCAGTACCTTTTAGAAAGGGTTCTATATAGCACCAAAAAGGGTTCTATGATTATGATGGTAAACTTATATACAATAGAAGAACTCTTTTTGGTGCTATATAGAACCCTTTTCAAAAAGGTTCTATATAGAACCATCTGAAGCACATTCACCATTAATCTGAAGAAACCTTTCATAATGCAAAGAACCCTTTAATCATGCCAAGGGTTCTTTGAATGTTTACGATGCTATATAGAACCTTTTTTTTTACTAAACAACCCTTGAAGAACCATCATTTTTAAGTGTGTAGACGTTTTCTTACGATCTTTCTCAAGAACACATTTCAGAATAAACCTACGAAGATATCGGCGAGTGAGGCCCAGTGTTCCTCTGTGTTACTGGATTTGGGGAGTTCTGTATAAGATCCTCCGTTTCGCTCTGATAACAGGACTCTGGTTCTCTGTGAAGGACCTGAGAGTGGGTCTTTAGAGCGGAGGGGTGGAGGTTTTGGCTGTTGTCGCTCCAGGTGTTTGGAGGCTCCGTTTGGACGGCGGTCTTTGTGAATGCAGTGTTGTGTGTGGAATGCTGGAATCTGATACGGTCTTTGTTGCCCCACCCATCACAGCCCCTCACAGAGAGGAAGCGTTTCGGGCCGGCAGCGCCCCCCCCCCCAAATAAATAACCGCCTCCTTCATGACTCCCTCAGGTACGCTCTTAAAAAGGATGGTTCTTCAAGTGTTCTTTAGTAAAGGGAATGAATGTATTTAGAACCATGAGTTCTATACAGAGCCATTTGGCTCTTTCCGTGGTAAAATGGTTCTTCAATTGTTGGAGAATGTGTTGAACATGGTTCTATATAGAACCTTTTTGAAAAGGGTTCTAAATGACACCAAAAATGCTTCTTCTATTGTTATAATGTCAAGCTTGCAATAATAGAAGAACCCTTTTTGGTTCTACATAGAACCCTTTTCAAAAAGGTTCTATATGGAGCATGTTTTGAATGTGGTTCTATATAGAACCTTTTTGAAAAGGGTTCTAAATTACAACAAAAATGGTTCTTCTATTGTTATAATGTCAAGCTTGTAATAATAGAAGAACCCTTTTTGGTGCTATATAAGAACACTTTTTAAAAAGGTTCTATATGGAGCATGTTTTGAATGTGGTTCTATACAGAACCTTTTTAAAAAGGCTTCTATATGACCCTAAAAAGGTTCTTCTATGGTTGCAATGTCAAGCTTGTACTAATAGAAGAACGCTTTTTGGCGCTATACAGAACCCTTTTCAAAAACATTCTATGTAGAACCGTATTCAACACATTCTCCATCAATCTGAAGAATGCATTCATGATGCGAAGAACCCATTAATAATGCAAAGGGTTCTTTGAGTGTTCATGGTTCTATGTAGAACCATTTTTTACTATAGAACCCTTGAAGAGTATGTAGAACTCATGGTTCTAAATAGAACCATTCCCTTTACTAAATAACCCTTGAAGAAATATTCTAGGGGTTTAGAACCATTTTCTAAAATGTATATTTAACCTCTTAAATATTTCATGAAGGTGAAGTTCACTTGTATTATTCAAACCTGATTCTGAATCACATGTAATGCACAGCTTTGGCCTGCAGGGGTCACTGTTTCAAAGAGAGAGACCTGCTTTTTAGTTTGTTTTTGGATTCATGCAAATTGTAGATAATTCATGAATTTAGCTCTTTACATTAGAAAAGGATAAAGAATTTACACATTATAATTAAATATACACTCGGTTTTAATTACTGTATGCAGCATTAAGTAATAGCTGGGCTCTCTCCTGGTTCGTAGATAAGTCAGAGCTTGGCAAGAATACAGAAAAATATGAAATATTCTGCCGCCTTTTTCTGTTAACAGCACTGCAGCAGGATGACACGCCTCTCTTCAGCCGTACGAGAGAGAGAAAGGAGAAAGCAGAGCGAGTAAACAGTCAGTGTCCGCCCATAAAGGTATCTGTGTAACCTTAAATAGCCCGGGGCAGGCTCAGAGAGAAATGTCAGCGGGTTGCCAAGGAAACTATTTCCACACGGTTGGCCTGGAATGGGCCCTGTCCCAGCGAGATCAGCCACCGCCGTGTCCAACAGGGAGAAGGGGACAGAATATGTGTTTGTGTTTCCCTGTGTGTCCTGAACCTGAGGAGAGGGCAGCGAGTTTGTGTTTCTCAGTGTTTGCTCTGTGGCTGCTGTGTGTCCATTGAAGCTGTAGGCCGGGCCTGCAGGACTGCAGATGGGCTATGGAGTTCTTGGACATATGGGAAGAAGAGTGGATGGACAAGAAACTTCAGTGACTGACTACTTCTCACAGCCTGGCCCCCATAACCAAACCCCATATGGAACAACAATGTATTTTATATTTAATTTGTAAAATATTTTTAGAAAATATTTGAAGTTTGCCAAACATATGCACACACACACACACACACACACACACACACACACACATACATATGTATAGGGAGGGGTTTCAGTTGCACTAGGAGGGGTCTTGGTTATAGTGGGAGGGGTTTTGGTTGTACCAGGAGGAATTTCAGTTGTACTGGGAGGAGTCAGGACATACGTGTATATATATATATATATATATATATATATGTATATATATACGTTTGTCCTGACTCCTCCCAGTACAACTGAAATTCCTCCTGGTATATATATAGAATCTGCAGACACACCTCCAAAGTTCAGTCTTAGAAGCTGGTTGATCATTTTCTGAAGTAATCAAACACATTCAGTGGTGAGGTCTGGACTCTGGGGTGGTCAGTCCATCGTTCAGCTTCTTTGTTTGATGTGTCCGTCTCCTTTTCTCAGTGAGGTTCTTCTTGATCAGCTACACATCCTTTCAGACCCACAGCGCTGAGTCGTCTTCTCACAGTGGAAGGATGGTCTTATACATCTGTATTATTATTCTATATGTTCCGTATATCATACACAGAATAGGTCACTGCTGTCTGAACAAAACCTTGTATCTCCATTTTTGTCGTTTTTCAGTTTTTGACATAATTTGAAAATGCCTGTTGTCCTTTACATTGTGTGTAAATTTCATGATGAATGGACCAAAAGAAACGACCCAAAATGACTTGGAAAGAAGTCTGGTTCCATAGACTTACATTAAAAGTACAGTATGTTTTTTCCTTCTCCGGTAAAGTTACCATTTTGGAGATACGAGGTTTTGTACCGACAGCAGTGATTTACAGAATATATGGCTGTTTTGAACGGAAATTACAAACTGCAAGTTTGTGATGCTGTCAAGGGTTTTTTTCATGTTTTTGTGCCAGTTCTGTGAAAAACAACTAATATACACATACCTAGTGCCTGTTTTTGTTCTTTCAGGTTTGGCAAAAAAAGGTTGGAGACCCTTCTGGAAAGAAAAGTTAAGCTTCTAAGAAAAAAAGATTTTAGCTTTTGAATTTAACCCCTTAAATGGCCAGATTCCACCAGCAGGCCCGAAGTTTTATCACATACTTCTATAATCTAAGAACAGCTCAGCCAGTTTGCACTGAAGTCCCTGTAGTTACTGAAGAACAAGCCTCAGTGTGTAATAAGGCTGAGATTTTAGGGTGTTACGAGAAGTCTCTGGTATTATTTGAGTGTGTGAAATGCACTGAATTCATACATTTATTTCTTTGATTCAACCATTCTTAAAAAGATGGTTCTTCAAGGGTTCTTTAGTAAAGACGATGGTACAATATAGAACCATGAACACTTAATGAACCATCTGCATTCCTAAAATGGCTCTTTACATGGTGAAGTGGTTCTTCAGATTGATGGAGACTGTGTTCTATATGGTTCTTTATAGCACCAAAAAGGCTTCTTCTACTGTTACAAGCTTGACATGATAACAGAAGAACCCTTTTGATGCTATATAGAACCTTATACAACACAGTCTCCATCAATCTGAAGAACGATTTCACTATGTAAAGAAACGTTTAAGCATGAAGTGGCTCCATATACAACTCATGGTTCTAAATAGAACCATTCCTTTTACCAAAGAACTCTTAAAGAACCATCTTTGTTGAGGGCGAAGCTGTTAGCTTTCCAAACATTAGCAAGCTTATGCACCCCTCTGTTAGGCATGTTTACATACAAATACCCAGTGGTGGACGAAGAACACAAACCATGTGCTTGAGTTAAAGTAGAGACACCCAAGGTAAAATATTACTGCAGTAAAAGTAGAAGTTCCTCCCTTTAGACCTCCACTTGAGTAAAAGTACAAAAGTATTTACCTTCAAATGTACTTAAGTATCAAAAGTAAAAGCATTAAAAGATTAATTATGGCTTTAATGTCCTGTTATCATTTTTATAACAAGACTCGCTTCATCAACTCATTGTAGGTGAAAATACTCCAGTGTCTCTCTTGGTAAACCAGTCTTTTAATAGAGTCATTAATTAGTGACGCTGATGTCTATTAAAATTATCATAAACACAAAACACTGAAGGCAAACAGTTTCCATCAGGTAGAACTGAGTGGCTCTGAAATCACTTTTTACAAACAAGCAAAGTTTCAGTTTAAGATTTATTTGAACTTAGTTACAAGTTTAAGTTTAATAAAAACTTTAAACTCAGATTCACAAATGAGTTTCCTTTACTAAACTGCATCTGTAGGTCTCTGTTCATAAACATAAACTAGACAAAACACATTTACTATAAAATGAAATATTGTTTGTATAAATTCAGAATAAAAACACGTCAGTCACAACTGCATATGAGTACATATTTCTATATTGTGGTCTGTTTACACAAAGTTAGGTTAGTTCATCATTTATGTTGAATAGACTCTCCCAAAATTTTAAACTGCTGCACTGATGTTGAACCGTGTGCTGCACTGGGTCGGTATGACCAACAGGTCAAAACAAGCTCAAAACAAAGTGACCGCTGTGCCCTGATTGGTGTTCTCGCTTCACTCTTCTTTCGTTTTGACATGTTACGTTTTTATACACACATAAACCAAAAGGAACGACAGATTTCTCATAATGTAGTGGAGTAAAAACTGAGATATCTGACTTTGAAATGTAGTGGAGTGAAAGTAAAAAGTCACCAAAATGGAAAAACTTCAGTACAGATACACAAAAAAACTACTTAAGTACAGAAACGAATTACATTTACTTTGTTACTGTCCACCACTGCAAATACCTGTACCTGTACGTGTTGAACATGTTCTCAGCGCTGCAGTGCTGTTTCTGAAGAAAACATCCAGAAGTCTCAGCGCGAGCGCGTTCGCTCCCGAGCTGTACAGGAGGAGGCAGAGAGGATCCTGGAGGCCACCAGCAGGGATATGTGGGCCCAGTTCAGCAGAGTCAACGTGGCCCTCGCCGAGCACATCTCTGAGACCACACCGGCCAAGAGGAGGCTGCAGCACCACCTAGCCAAGGTTACACCCACAGTTCCACAGTGCTTCACAGTCCCTGTCCACTACGCTGTCCAGTTGTCCCTCAGCGCTGTACTGTTGAATGGGCGATTCCATCATCAAGGTGCCGTTTGTGTCCCATTGATATTACATTTACAAAAAGGTAAGGTTTTAAACACAGGTAAAGCCCTATGTGCCTGGTTCAGATACACATTAGTAAAACTGATCTACAGGAAACAGCATTTTTGCCCATCCCAGCCCACTAAAACTACACTTTACCTTGAAATATAACCAGAAAAATACTTATTATCTGATTATATTTGCATTAATGAATAATTCATTAGTGAAACAACCTTTTTTATAAGTTCTTTGATAAATGTCCCACAATATTGACTCAAATCTGTAACCCGAAAAGTTTTTATTTATTTATTTATTTATTTTTACCATTCTTTTTTCTGTATTTTCACATTGATATATCACATTTTGTGATACTGAGTGGTGAGCTCACTTTAAATGCTCAACTCTGTTACTCAAATTATGCATTGAAAGTAAATTATTAATGAAAAATCAGTTGAAAAATTCAGCTGGTCATTTATGCTGGTCTGGTGCTGCTGATTTAGTTGGTCACCCAGGATGGTCATGGTGGTTGACCAGCATACCAGCATCCAAAACACTTGCTGGTTTTGGTGATCAGCATAACAGCTTCCAAAGCACAGCATTTGCTGGTTTAACTGGTGGCCAGGTATGCTGGTCTAGCAGGGATGCCATTACCCCGGATGCTAGTTAGCCACATTTTGTGAATTTGCTAATTCTAGTTGACTGGACAGAGCTTATAGTACAAAACGGCTTAGCCAGGCTTGCTTGTCGTGCCCTTCGCTGCAATGTGCAGAATGCAGCTTCACTTGTGTTGCATTATGAATTGTATTCCCTGCTAAAAAACCATTTCATGTTGGTCTAAGCTGGTCTAAGCTGCTCTATGCTAGTTTACACTGGTCTAGTGCTGATCTGGCTCTAGTTTAGCTGGTTTACCTTAACATGGTCACGCTGGTTAATCAGCATACCAGCATCAAAACACAACATATCGCTGTTGTCGGAAGAAAACCTCTTTACAGAAAAACAACTTTACAGGAGAAGGAAAAACCTAGTTTACTTTTAATGTAAGTCAATGGAACCAGAATTCTTTCCTAGTGATTTTGGGCTGTTTCTTTTGGTCCATTCTTCATGAAATTTACAGACAATGTAAAAAGCAACAGGCATTTTCAAATGATGTCAAAAACTGAAAAACGACAAAAATGGAGATATGAGGTTTTCTTCCGACAGCAGTGATATGCTGGTTTTGCTCACGACCAGTCGTGCTGGTCTATGCTTGTTTTTCCAGGAGGGTTGTGACACATTTCAAAATCAACAATGCTAAACGACACCCCAGTCTGGGAAACGTTTAAACAGGCGGTTCAGCGAGAAATCAAACGTACACTGATTTTACTATAGCTGCAATATAGCCGATCAGCCAAGATGTCCTTCGTTACTTTGCTTCGTTTGTAATAGAGCTACAAGGTTAACATTGCTAACAAGTAGAGAGTATAACCAAGGAAATACGCTCGCAATGTGTTCTGAGACTGCGTTAAATATTGATATAATGATGGACAACAGATGGACAAAATTCAGGCTCTCTGAGTTTTAGGCGAATGTTTTTAGCCCATGTTTATAGAACACAGTGTGTCATACAGTCTAACAACACACGATTTGAAGCAAGTATGTGATGACATATGCACAGTCAGCACCACACTAAATGATGGAAGCTTCCATCCCTGCTTGAAAAAAACAGCATAAACCAGTACAGATGGTCACCAGCAAAGCTAGCATATGTTGTGTTGTGGATGCTGGTATGCTGGTCAACCAGCATGACCATGCTGGGTGAATGGCTAAACTAGCACCAGGCCAGCTCAAGACCAGCACAAACCAGCATAGACCAGTTTAGACCAGCATGCTGGTCTGTGCTGAATTTTTCAGCAGGGATTACTTGTTAGCTACATTAGCCTTGTAGCTCCAATGCTAAACCAGAGCCGGTTTATGAGGAGCCTAGCCACTTCCTATTTCCTCCATTATGTCAAAAACATGACTGCAAAACAGCAGAGAACTTTCAGAGAAACTTACAGAGAACGTTCCTTTAATTTTACAAAGTAGAAGGATGAGTTTCACTAAAAAAGCAAAGAAAACGAACCTGTATGTTTCCTTTTTTCTACAGCAGACAGGTTTTGGGTAGTACAACGCTAGCATTACTGCTACTGAGCACTGATTGGTTGGCGAGCGGAGCAGCCCACTGGCTTTTCATACTCACTGATATCATGAATGTAAAGTTTAAAAGCATTTAAAGTATAACAGCAGTGTTTCGGACTCGCTCGGGAGCGCCCTCTAGTGTTTGAGAAACCCGGAAAACATTACAGAGTGGTAATTCTCCTCTCTATGAGTTCTCTGGCTGAACTTCGGGTACCACACTGATTTGGGGTAAACGGGCAAAAATTGTGTCAATTTAATTTTTCGCTAAACTATCACAGCAAATGATACTCGCTCTACCACTGACGATCTTTGTGCTCCAGTGCTTCTGGGAATGGTCATGTCTGTGGTTCTCCCAGGTCTAATGTACTTGATTCAACACAAAAGCTAATTAAAGAGGTGAGTCAGATATGCAAGCGCTAGGGAAAGTGTTAAACTGGGCAGTGATGTGGTTCTCCAGTGCTGGAGTTAGACACCTCACATAAGCTCTGTTTTGATAGGCCTCACTTACTGAAGGCCAGTGGCTTAAACCTCCTCTCTCTCTCTCTCCCTCTCTCTCTCTTTGAGATGGGCAGAGAAAACCTCCGGAGCGTGAGCGGTCATGTCTGTGGGATTAGAAAGTGCTCTCTGCTAGACCTCTGTCGGCTCTGCTCGAGTGGAGTATGTACTCTGGTCAACAGCGGGTCGAGCAGCCAGGCGTTCAAGGAGCGCGTACAGTGCAGGAGCTTTATGGTCTAAAGCTCTAGTGCCAAACGGATTAGGGTCAGGCCTGAAACCACAGTGTCGTTCCACAAAATCCGGCCCTAAAGAGCGCTGAACGGATCAGCTCGGTTGGCAGGAGGACTGAAAGCCCTCCTTCAGTAAGAGTCCTGCTCCTGTAGCGATAATTCACTGGAATTTAAGCAAAATTGGTCATGAAGTAAGAAGTGAAGTAAGACAAAGCAGGGCTAATTTCTAATTTCCTCTTGCGTAATTACTTTGTCACTTTAAGTTACTTAAAATGAAAGGTTCACTGAGTTTATTGGCTACCTAAACTAACCCATTACTGTACCTTAAACATTAAAACTATATCATTTAGCTGACAGCCACCCATAACAGAATGTATAAGCAACAGATTTGAATTTAATATGTAAAGCTGTTAAATACGGAAAAAAGGCCATATATATGTTTCTCATAATATGACTCAGTATTGCTCTCTCATAATAATAAGTCAATTTTCTCATAACTGAGATGCTAAGCCATTATAATGAGATACTAAATCATAATTATGAGAAATTATCCATTTTTATGAGATGCTATGTCATAATTATGGTAAGCTTTCTCATTATTATGACCTACTAAATGGCTATATTTGGTATTTTTTCCAATGGAAGAAACAAACTTCCATAGTTGTGCTTGTTATTCTTAAAAAAAAATCATAACATGCTGTATACACAGATCAGGCATAACATTATGACCACCTCCTTGTTTCTACACTCATTGTCCATTTTATCAGCTCCACTTACTATATAGGTGCACTTTGTAGTTCTACAGTTACAGACTGTAGTCCATTTACCCTGCTCTTCAGTGGTCAGGACCCCCATGGACCCTCCCACAGCAGGTACTGTTTGGGTGGTGGGTCATTCTCAGCACTGCAGGAACACTGACGTGGTGGTGGTGTGTTAGTGTGTGTTGTGCTGGTACGAGTGGATCAGACACAGCAGTGCTGCTGGAGTTTTTAAACACTGTGTCCACTCACTGTCCACTCTATTAGACACTCCTACCTTGTCGGTCCATCTTGTAGATGTAAAGTCAGAGACGATAGCTCATCTGCTGCTGCACAGTTTGTGTTGGTCATCCTCTAGTCCTTCATCAGTGGTCACAGGACGCTGCCCACAGGACGCTGTTGGCAGGATATTTTTGGTTGGTGGACTATTCTCAGTCCAGCAGCGACACTGAGGTGTTTAAAAACTCCAGCAGCACTGCTGTGTCTGATCCACTCAGACCAGCACAACACACACTAACATACCACCACCACGTCAGTGTTACTGCAGTGCTGAGAATGATCCACCACCCAAATAGTACCTGCTCTGTGAGGGTCCATGGGGGTCCTGACCACTGAAGAACAGGGTAAAAGGGGGCTAACAACGTATGCAGAGAAACAGATGGACTACAGTCTGTAACTGTAGAACTACAAAGTGCACCTATATAGTAAGTGGAGCTGATAAAATGGACAATGAGCGTAGAAACAAGGAGGTGGTCAGAATGTTAGGCCTGATCGGTGTGTATATGCCTGATCAGCTCACAGCAATTTAGCTCCGCCCATTCATGCTTAAGTTATAAGGACTGTTGTGGGGGAAGTGGAGGGTTTTGTGGAGAGTGGGGAAAATCTAGTTTTCTGTGGGATGGGCCATTTAAAATGATCAGGCTAAGGCTGGGTGTGTACTGCATGATTTTTTTTGCCCGATTTTAAGCCCTGTGTGACAAATTTTCACAGTCCGAAGCGATTTTCCAGTTCGGGAGCTCAATCAGAAGCAGCTGACGACGCGGATGATCTGTTAGTGTGAGAGGAGAAGTGAGTTTAGCCCTCCGATCGAACTCTGGAGTGATCAGAGACCCTCATAATGTCATAATGTTATGCCTGATCGGTGTATGTTTTATATATAATATGATATGATGCAGTAATGAGCTACTAGCTGGCTAAGATTTGTCAACCAGCTAGTTAAAAGTCAGGATGAGTGATTTTTTCCCCATTCTAACTCTTATTGTGAGAAAAAGGTGCACAAGCTCTGTAATAAGAGTTGCTGTAATTCTGTACCGTCTCAGCTAATTGGCTCACTGTGAAGCTCTTTGTGAGCTTCTTCAGGGTGTCAGAGTGTGAAAGAACACCAGACAGTGGTCCTCAAGTGAACGCAGGCCTACTTGGCTTCAGAAGTGCCCACTCGTGACTGAGGCCTGGGTCACTGACCGCAACACCCGCAGAGAAAGAAAGCAGTTAGCAGAGTGACGTTATACGGACCGGCACTTTGCTCTGTCATGCTTTACTCATTTCAGAGCATCATTTCTGATCCGTGTACCGTTCAAAAGTTTGTAATCACTAATCAGGTCAATTGCTGTCATTTTATTCAGTAATTATGTATAAAGTGTAGACTGAAATATAATGAACTAGACATCAGTATTTTTAGATATTTTACTCAAAGCTTTTTGGGAAAACAAGAAGTTGCATGCTATAATTATCTATTCAAAGGGGAACACTAGCAATTTTCCAAAAATTCTACATAATTAAACCTTTGAGATGTGAAAAAAACTCATTCAGAGTGGTTTAATGGGAAACGCTCCATTCTAGAGTCAGAACTGTTCACAGTGGTGGTGATAGGAACCAGACGTCCACCTCTAAAAGCTCCCTCACAGAAAATTTAAATGGTTATGAATTCCCTGCCAGATGACTGATACACTTTTTTCATTTTATTACTATTTATTTGTTGACTATTTACATTACTATTACGTAACGTCCATTTATTGAAGCACACATTTCACAATTTCGGATTCAGATTCACTCAGTATCAAATCAGAACTGGGTGTAATGAGATTCTACTGAAGTTCAACAAGTGTCAGCAGGTCATTTTCAGACATTCTGATTTTCAGAAGGCCCAAGCTGCCTTTTGAAGTCAATTAGGATAATCATCATAATGGGAAATATGACCTCTGCTGTATTATCTTGACCTGAGATGACTCCCCGCAGAGATAGTGGGCGAATGTCCAGAAAAATAAGAAGCATCTAATTTATGTGCAAACAAGGCTTCACTGAAAAATGCCCCATTTGGTTATTAGCAGCTCAGCAGTTAGAGCAGATTAACCCTCAATATGCCAGGCTTATTTCATACTGAGCCTTATTATTCAGCAACCACAGGGACTTTGGGCCCGCCGGTGGACCCTGGCTATTTAAACGTAGGTAAACAGTGGGGTTGGGAATGTTTGGGTTTGGGAGATAGAAGGGGAGTGGGCCGTGTTATTCTGGCTAGTGTTTGTAACTGCTTGTGATGATAGTGTTACAGCCTTTGCCAACATACATATTAGTTATCGGCATTAAAACAGTTTGTCTTTGTTCTGCAGTTTGGGGCTGTACATGTTGTTCTGGCTCATTCTGTTGTTTGCCAACATACATAGTGCTGTGTGAAAGTCAGAGACCACCATTTACTTATCTCATTTCCCCAAAACAGTCACTAAGTACAAGTTATTCACTTTTTCAGTGTTCAGTGAGTCACTCTTTCCCTTTATTCCAGCTTCCATTCTATTCAGGAGACTCACTTTCAGTTCCTCAAAGAATCTGCAGACACACCTCCAAAGTTCAGTCTTAGAAGCTGGTTGATCATTTTCTGAAGTAATCAAACACATTCAGTGGTGTTGAGGTCTGGACTCTGGGGTGGTCAGTCCATCGTTCAGCTTCTTTGTTTGATGTGTCCGTCTCCTTTTCTCAGTGAGGTTCTTCTTGATCAGCTACACATCCTTTCAGACCCACAGCGCTGAGTCGTCTTCTCACAGTGGAAGGATGGACAGAAACACCTGTGGATGTTTTCAGATCTGATCAGCTTGATTTTCTCCTCTCTCTCAGAGATGAAAGCTTTAAGTGCTGTTTATCTGATGGGGGCAGTTTTGGGGTCTACCAGCTCTTCCAGGTGGTTGTTAGGAGCCACATTTTTTTGAGCTCCAGTTTTGGAAACTCCTCTTATTTTCCTTTGACTTTCTCCTCCTTAATGCAAGTGGATCATCTCATTCAAACATATATATCCTCAAAAATGACTTTTACTTAATTGCTGTTTTGACCTGCAATCGTTTGACCTTAATTTTTTGGCTTAAAGCTCAGCAGCAGAACGTCCAGTTTGAGTGTTAGGAGAGCAGAGAGATGAGGGAACGAAAAATGGACAGTGTGGTCCACAGGAAGTGACTCATCGTCGTCACGTGGATCATCACCAGCTGCCAGACGCTGGTCTGATTCACTCACTGCAGAAATGCAAAACTCATCCACTTCCATGACATCGTGGAGGAAACGAAACATAAACAGGAGCACCCCACCCAGCCCACGTCCAGCCTGTTCTCATCTGGAGGGTGGAGAGTGTGGATCTGTCCAGATCAGAGGTGTAACTACTGGCAGTGCAGGCAGAGCAGTCGTTGTGGAGCCTGTTGCGCGGTGGGGAGGGAGGGGGAAAGGGCGGGGGTCCGCAGTGATATCATTACTTCGTGAGTAAATACGATTACTTAATCATATAACACTTCAAAGGCAAACTGTCCTCGTTCATCATTGAAGATAATTTTTTTTCTTTGATCCAGATCCTAATTACGCCACTGCTCCACTTACAGTACCTCTATCTGGCCCTGCTCCTGATCCAACACATGCCGTTCAGTTTAAGGGACTGACTGTTAACTAGTAAAGCACCAAAATGAAAGACCATGACTGGACTTCAGGACACACAGTGTCCAAAAACGAAAAACCTGACAATAAAAATAGTTTACATAAAATAAACTTACTACAGGTATTACAGTCTGTAGCCTACACTCTTAAAAAAAGATGGTTCTTCCAGGGTTCTTTAGTAAATAAAATGGTTCAATGTTGGTTCTTTGCATGGTGAAATGGTTCTTCAGATTGATGGAGAATGTGTTACATACTGTATGTTTAGAAAAGGGTTCTATACGCTTAAAAACGATGGTTCTTTAAGTGTTCTATAGTAAAAAAAAATGGTTCTATGTAGACCCATGAACACTCAAAGAACCCTTTGCATGATTAAAGGGTTCTTTGCATCATGAAACCGTTCTTCAGAGTGTGCTGAATATGATTCTACATTTTTGAAAAGGGTTCTTCTATTAGTACAAGCTTGACATTGCAACAATAGAAGAACCTTTTTAGTGTCATATAGAAGCCTCTTCAAAAAGGTTCTATATAGAACCATATTCAACACATGCTCTATAAAGAACCTTTTTGAAAAGCGTTCTATGTAGAACCAAAAAGCGTTCTTCTATTATTACAAGCTTGATATCATAACAATAGAAGAACCATTTTTGGTGCGATATAGAGCCCTTGTCAAAAAGGTTCTATATAGAGCCATATTCAACACATTCTCCAACAATCTGAAGAACCATTTTACCATGCAAAGAGCCAGATTGTTCTGTATAGAACTCCCTTTACTAAAGGGACATCGTACATCATAAATTAAACTGCACAGAGTGCTGACCAATAGACACGAACAGAGAGAGAGTCAAACTCATTGGCAGAACCAATTAGAATGTCCATTTCAGCTGTGGGGGCGGGACATTTACCAAACAGTAAAGCCTTGGTGAGTTGGTGTGCAGTGAGAGGAGCTGCAGATCACTGATCTGGTAAACTGTTTACTGAGATACACAAGTTAATGCGCTGTCACAGTTTTACATCACTGCACTCTGAATTTACTAAATTTTGAATTTACTGAATTTAAATATTTCTTACTGCTACATTTTTACACTAAGAGCGCTTTTAGATGTGTGAAAGCACCCTAAGTGTACAGATGGCGCCAGATGCCATGGGCGTCTTAATGTGCCACATGAACAGAGATTATTGATCTGCAATAAAATAATAATAAGGTGTAAATAAAACATCCAGAATTCCTTGGTTTTGAAACATGGTGATCAGATCTCAGAGCAGTTTTTGCAAACCTTAAGCAATTACTTGGGTACTGCTAGATGGTTGCTATGGTATTTTAGGTGGTTGCTCGGATGTTGCTAAGCAGTTGCAGATGTATCCAAGGAGATTGCTGGGGTGTGGTTAGGCAGTTATTTTATCTCAGGTGTTTGTTAAGGTGTTGCTTAGGTATTGCTAGATGGTTGCTATGGTATTTTAGGTGGTGGCTAGGGTGATGCTAAGCAGTTGCTAAGGTATCCAAGGTGTTTGCTATAGAGTTTCAGGTGGTTGCTAGGTAGCTCGGCAGTTGTTGTGTTATCCCAGGTGTCTGGTCAGGTATTGCTGGGTGGTTGCTATGGTATTTTAGGTGGTTGCTAGGGTGACGCAAAGCAGTTGCTAAGGTATCCAAGGTGGTTGCTAGGCAGCTAGGCAGTTGTTGTGTTATTCCAGGTGTTCGCCAAGATGTTGTTGGTTTTTCATGTGATATCTTACGTGGTTCCTAAGATGTTGTTAAGCAGCTCATATGTTATTCCAGGTGTTTGCTAGGGTGTTTTTTGGAGGTTGCTATGGTATTTCTGGTAGTTGCTTGAGTGCTACTTGGTGGTTGTTAGGGATCTGTTATAGAGATACTATGGAGATCCATGTGATTATGTAATGTTTTGTGTTAATGTATTGTTGGATGGTTGCTGTGGTATTCCAGGTGGTTGCTAAGGTTTTGCCAGGTGGTTGCTGTGGTATTCCAGGTGGTTGCTACAGTGTTGCTTTGTGGTTTCTATAATATTGGAGGTGATTTCTAGGGTTTTGCCAGTTGGTTGCTATGGTAACCAGATGATTGCTAGTGTGCTGCTAGTGTACTTGTACAATTTTGACATAATAGGGGTGTGTGAACTTTTGCACAGCCATTTTTGAGCCATTTCTTTCGATGGGAAAACACCTCAACTGAATAAGTTATTATAACAACAATAATTATTCATATGGCAAGTGATCCCAAACTTTTAAACATTAGAGCATCTGTCCATGTTTTTCTGAAGCTCAGAAGCTTTCAGATCTTTGTAAGGTGGCAGAAGGTTTCTTCAAACTCAAACCATCTCACAGTGACTATGACTACAGGGGCGTGAGATATTTTCAGTAGTGTAACCTCTCTCATAACGGTACTGACCCCAGTGGTTCTGGGGCACTGCCCCTTGCTAACCCTAAGGTCAGTGTGCATTCAGCCACATGCTCAGCTGTCGTCTTTCTTTACAGAGTCGCATTCCAGCGAGTCCGTTTTAGTTTCAAACACCTCTGTGTTTGTTTATGCCGTCTGCTCTTTGTTATGGAGTTTCATGCTGGTGTCACTGTCGTAGCGTCTCTCTCTGTACAGTACATTTGTCTCGCACTGTGTGTAGAAAGTGGTAAGACGGAAGGTTATATTTAGATCTTCAGACAGTGTTTGGATTAATTTAGGAACAGTTTGGTGAAAAAACTAATTGACCTAATTTCCTGCTTTACCTCAAACGTAGCAAATCAGCCAAGACGTGTTTGGCATCTGAAGTTTGCTGTTTTAGTTTTAGCACTGGAGCTGCAAGGCTAATAACAAGCAATATAAGCTTATAGCATGGTGCCAACTGGATGCTTAAATCATCACTTGCATCAAACTGTGTGGATTAGTTAAATAATCTCTAATAGACTCACTTATGTGGTTTCTGACAGCGCATAACATGCTATTATCTATAAACATGGACTAAAGTACATCGCATGACTAAAAACAATAGTAGTGGACTTTTCTCCATACTTTTATACACATTTTATTGTATAATAGTACAGCATATCATGTCGCTGCTGTCAGAACAAAACTTTGAATCTCCATTTTTGTCGTTATTCAGTTTTTGACAAAATGCCTTTTGCCCTTTGCACTGAAAGATGAAAATTACAATAGAAGTGGTGAGTCTGGTTACACTGACTTACATTAATTAACATTAATGTGATTTTGTTAGCACATCTATGGGATTTCTGATCATATGTTAGCGCTAAGCTAACACTGGTGCAAATCAACATTTTTTGATCATTCTAGATTAAACACAAACCTTTATAGCTTGTAAAAGACATTCCATATGTCTTACCTGAAGCTTGTAACAGACATTATCATAAATCTGAGCTTGTATGCATTAGTTTACAGTGACCATCAGTAAAGGGTCCTGACACAGAGCTGCTGCCGCTGTTTTCCATTCCTAACAACTAACTAGAACACCGCTTGGACTACTCATATTAACACTCAGTGACATATCTAGAACTTCCATGAAAATATAATAATACTTCTCTGAAGGCCTAGAAGGCCCCAAGGATCCCCACTGGTGTGAGGTATAGAAATTGAAAAGGATGTGATTGTGTGGTGTTTGCAGGCTCCTGAGTGAGGTGAGACATGTTAATTAGCGTCTCCCTGAGGCCCATGATCCTTTGAGGAAGCTAGCCGGCACCCGGTCAGCTCTGGAGCAGGAACTCTGCATCAAAGCCCACTTGCTCCTCATTGACCAGGAGCGCTGCATAGGCCTCTGCAAAGCCTTCCCCCCCAAACGCCTGCTGGGGTCAGACACAAACATACACTACTGACCAAAATACACCACACAGACATGTGCCATCTTCAAATCCGTCACCCAGAGGCTCTCAGAATAAATGGCATGACCTCAGCCCTCCGTCCATCTAATAATGACCGTGTGACTCTCACTATCAGTTATAATCAGGTAAACTAAAAAGCTGGTTCTTCAAGGGTTCCTTAGCACTGAAGGGTTCTTTACCACTGAAGGGTTTCTTACTAACACTAAAAGAAAACTGAAAGAACCTTTTGTATGATTTAAGATATGTTTTTTACATCATGAAAGGTGATGCAAATGTGCATGAATGTGCTATAGATGGTTCTATATAGGACCATCTACAGCACATTCTCCATCAATCTGAAGACACCTTGCATGGTGAAACGGTTCTTTAGACAGATGGATAACGTCTTGTGTATGGTTCTACATAGAACCTTTTTGAAAAGGGTTCTATTTAGCACCCGAAAGCGTTCTTCTATCGTTACGTTTTTTAAGAGTGTACTGATTATTCTAAAGATTAAATGAGTAATCTTTTTTTTTAAAGACTAGATTTATGGACTTAGCCTGTGACCGTCTGTTGATGCACAGTGGGTGTCAGCCATCCTCTAGTCCAGAAGTCTCAAACTCAAATGAACTGGTGGCCACCAGGTAGTTGGGCCCAATCCCATTTCCCCCACCACTCAGCTCTACCCCTCTGTTTTGCGAGTTCACGTCTAGGGGTAGGGTGTCCCGATTCTTGTTGAGATAGAGGGGTAGGGTGAGGTGTTGGGGCTACATGACCCTCCAAACGGAGGTTTTTCAGAGACTCCAAACAGAGAGTTATGAGGAAAAAGACAAACCGGTAAGACGGCTGAACAAGAGACCAAAGAAACCCACAAATGTGAGAATTTTCTCTGTTAAAAAATTACAATAACCATCGTTTTATCTTAGTTTAATGTCGTTTCAATGCATTATGGTCCTTTTCTTCATAACAAGCATATAAAGTTGCAGTGTCTCAATAGCTACAGCTAAATGTCCTGTTCCACCTTAAATGGTGAAGCGCCAGACTGTAACTGCTGCTGGAACGGGAAAATTAGAACAAGAAGCTGGAGAATATCTGACTTCAGCTTCATATCACTGAAGAATTAGGGGTGGGTGATAATAAATAATTGCCCCCCTCTTTGAAGATCATATGATGCCCTAAATGTAACTAAAGCCCAGCATTGAGGAGCTGAACTTTACCCTCCTCTGCTGTCACTGCAGACTGGCAGGGTCGCCTACAGAGCAGCGCTGGTAGCTGTTAATGAAGTGATGCTCTTTTTATTTGAGGGTCCCATTTCAGAGGGAAGATTTCAACCACTACCCTGTAACTCAGTTCTAAGGGGCAACACTCGAAAACAAGGGTAGGGGTAAAAATGAGGAATGGGACTGGGCCTTGGTCTTGTCACCACAAATCACACTTACTACTACTAGTGTTCATTTAAATCAGTTAAACTTACGTTTAACAGTAGGATTAGATGGGACTTTGACTGTGATAATATAATCGCTTCTACTGAAAGCGAGTGAGGTTTACAGCCGTATATGCAGATTTTTTTAATGATTGGTTTCTGGCTTAATCACAGCAGCAGCATCAGTTTTGTTTGCTGTGTGGTTTCCTCTGGTCTTCCCAACACTGACACCTGCCAGGGCTGTAAATATTGAGTAACTACTAAACCCAACGTTATAAAAAGTTTGTGTGGTGCGACTCGTTTTGATTTAGTAAACCTGAACTATGTAAACACTTACAGTACAAACAGCCTATGTTTGAACTTACAGCTGGTGCAACCGGCCCCTGGACTCTGGTCTCCATCGTTCAGCTTCTTTGTTTGATGTGTCCGTCTCCTTTTCTCAGTGAGGTTCTTCTTGACAGCTACACATCCTTTCAGACCCACAGCGCTGAGTCGTCTTCTCACAGTGGAAGGATGGACAGAAACACCTGTGGATGTTTTCAGATCTGATCAGCTTGATTTTCTCCTCTCTCTCAGAGATGAAAGCTTTAAGTGCTGTTTATCTGATGGGGGCAGTTTTGGGGTCGACCAGCTCTTCCAGGTGGTTGTTAGGAGCCCCATTTTCTCTGTAGCTTTTAGGAAGTTTTGGAAACTCCTGTTCATTTTTCTTTGACTTTTCTTCCTTATGCAAATAAATTAAGTGGTCTCTGGATTTACTGCACAGCACTGTCTGTGGATCTTTCTACCAAATTGGTTCAAATTCATAAAAACACATTTCAGAGTTTTAACTGACTTTTACTGACTTTAAAATTATTATAGTGTCTCTTTACCTTAAATATGTTTATTTTATTGAATTAAATGATTGAACATTCCATTTTGAGACTACCAAAACGATCATAACTCTACCCAAACTTTACCAGATGTTTCAGTAGTGACTGTTTCAGTGACAATTTTAGCTCATTTTGAGCTCTGAAACTCAGCAAACACAGCTCTGAACAGCTGTTCACACAGAAAATCATCATATTTTACATTAAAACACTAAAAAGTGCTGAACTGCAGAAAATATGAAGATTCTTAATGTTCCACACTGATTTTCAGACTTTGGGACACATTTACTTCAAAACAATTGGATCTAACTGCTCACCATGTGGCCATGAGGGACAGGGATGCAGCCTCACTTCCTGCTCTAAAATGCATGGGCGTAAGGCTCCGCCCACAGACTAAAACTTTTGTGTTTCTGTAGTGACATGAAAATGTGGGAAAGCATTTATTTATTTAAAAATTAAACCCATGTAAATCTAAATCTATCAACTTCTCTTTAAAATGAATCAAAAAGATTCTTTTCAAAACAACACACACTTACACTGGTGGTGTGTTAGTGTGTGTTGCGCTGGTCTGAGTGGATCAGACACAGCAGTGCTGCTGGAGTTTTTAAACACCTCAGTGTCACTGCTGGACTGAGAATAGTCCACCAACCAAAAATATCCAGCCAACAGCGTCCTGTGGGCAGCGTCCTGTGACCACTGATGAAGGGCTAGAGGATGACCAACACAAACTGTGCAGCAGCAGATGAGCTATCGTCTCTGACTTTACATGTACAAGGTGGACCGACAAGGTAGGAGTGTCTAATAGAGTGGACAGTGAGTGGACACAGTGTTTAAAAACTCCAGCAGCACTGCTGTGTCTGATCCACTCATACCAGCACAACACACACTAACACACCACCACCGCGTCAGTGTTACTGCAGTGCTTAGAATGACCCATCACCCAAATAGTACCTGCTCTGTGAGGGTCCAGGCTATTAATAATCTAGAAAGAACAGGCCACGGGCTCTAGGTTAGATTATCTCTGATTATATAAAGGAACGCCTGAATCGCCTGATTTGGGTGAACTCATCAGAGGTGTTGTCTTTCATATCAGTGACAGAAACTTCAGTTGGGTCTTCAGAAACGGTTCCAGCTGGTTGAGAAACTGTTTCTCAGCAGTAAATAAAGAGCGAGTGTCCTGTTACACCGTGTTTGGGCCAGAAGAGCTTGAGGAGAGTATGTTTATGCAGCAACAGGCCTGACACCCGGCTACTGTTGTGCCAGCAGAGCAGTTTCCAGTGAACCTTATCTCCACCCTGCACTCCAGCTGCTTACCTGCCAAGGTAACGTTTTCCTCTCCCGAGGGGAAACTCCACCCTTCGGGCGTAGCTGCAACTACAGTACACATAACCATGCAACTGGACTGTACACAGAAAGGTTCCAGTGTTCCTCACTCTCTGTTTCTAGTGCAAAATGTTATTGGATTTCAAATGAATCACATAAAATTACACTAATTTGTGAAATTATGCTTCACGGACAAACTGCTCTGTTGATTTGATATCACATATTGCACTTAGAGTTGAGAACACCGTCCCCACTTTCTCAGTAGGAATTCCCTGTTGATTTCTCCAGGGTGGGATTCGTTGTTCCATGCTCGATCACGGTGTTAGCACAGGCCTGCTAACCAACAAATCCTGCTCAGCGTTCTATATAGCACCAAAAAGCGTTCTCCTATTGTCACAAGCTTGTCTTCATTGATCTTTTTGATGCTATGTAGAACCCTTTTCAAAAAAGGGTTCTCTAGAGCATCAAAAAGGTCAAAAGAACCCTTTTAACCCAAAATAAAGAGTGAGTGTCCTGTTACACCGTGTTTGGGTCAGAAGAGCTTGAGGAGACAGCAACAGGCCTGATGCCTGGCTACTGTTGTACCAGCAGAGAGGAACCCTTTTTAAAAAGGTTCTATAGAGAACCATACACAAGATATTATCCACCAGTCTAAAGAACTATTTCACCATGCAAAGAAACCTTTAATCATGCAAAGCGTTCTTTGAGTGTGTATAGAACAGTTGGTAACACTTTCTGTGAATGTCACCTTTGTAAGCATCTATAAACACATTCATAACATGTTATAATGCATTCATAAGACTTTATAAACATAGCTATAAATATTTATAAAAATGCATTATACGTTATAGCCATGTTTATTATGCATTATGAATTGTTAACGTAATACATTATAAGTACTGATCATAACAAATTATAAGAGCTCATAGGTCGTATTTGTCCGCTCTAAGTAAAGTGAGGCGTACTGTACTAAAGCCTCCTCCAGTGTTCAGAGTGAGGCTTCAAGTTGAAGTATTTACTGAAGGATTTACTGAAACACTAAAACATTCACAGTAAAGCACATTACAGGCTTCAAATGTCAGAGTTTAAACTAGAGCTGCCATCAGTGTTTTACCCAATGTGGGAAAGGTAATGTTCACCACCGTTAGCTTGGTATTTGTCTTTACTTTACGCTCTCCAAGCTGGGACTGACTTCTTTGGCACTGACATTATAACATGTTATCAACACTACTTATAATGCATTATATTAACAATTCATAATGTACCATAAACATGGCTATAAAGTGTAATTCAGTGAAATTCTTTTTTATAAATATTTATAACCACGTTTATAATGCCTTATGAATACATTATAACATGTTATAAATATGTTTATAGATGCCTACAAATGCGACATTCATAGAAAGTGTTACCAAACCATTTTCTTTACCAAAGAACCCTTGAAGAACCATCTATTTTAAGAGTGTAGCAATAATGAATGCTAACGGTGCGGCCAGTTATCTGTGTTTGTAAAGGGTTAAACTTTAGTCTTTGATGGTAAACAGTGATACGTAATGCAAATTTGCAAGAAAACTGCAACTGAAGGAAAAACACTTCTCTCTTCTCTCGCTCAAACCAGTAATGAATGAAGTTAGCATAGCATAGGCTGGCTGAAGAGGGGGTATAGAAAAGGAAACTAGCAGTGTAGCCACTTCTCTATGGTGTTATATGTTTCTAACTAGCTAAACAATGTGGTCCATAACACAAATTTACTTTTACAAACCTTGCTTCCCTGTAAACTGACATGAATTAGTACAGGCCTGCTAATGAGTGCTCCAGAGAGGTAAACAGTATTCTTTGAAGGCAAACAGCGATCATGCAAATTTGGTTAAAAAGAGCTGCGAGTGTCGGAACGAAACCGCACCCAAAAGAACAATTGCCATCAGCGCATTAGCTCTCAACTCACTAGTCAGCTATGTGGAAGGTGTGTCTCTGTCCTCACACAACCCACATAGGCCTCAGCTGACTGAGGTCACAGAAATCTGGTCAGCCAATTTGGTCGTGTTGCGTACTACATTTCACCCGCCCTCCATGGAAACGTCGAGGAAAGCAGTTTACCCAGAATATTTGTTAGGAAGGAAGCAGGCCTGCTATTTTTGGTACTAGTATAAAAGCACTTCTCTTCTAGCAAAGGGAAAGAGTCGCACACGCGTTTCCTGATGATACAGAGGCACACAGGCTGGGGCAGACCGGGTGTGATGATGTGTCTACGGAGCTCCATCGGTCACTGTGACGGCGGGGAGTGGGGCATTTTGGACTCGGATGCTGCTTACATGACTTAGCTGCAGCTGTATAAACACGCTCCCGCTTCACAAATCACCTCCCCATTCACAATGCGCCGCAGTGCCACACATGGCAAGAGGAACGGCTGCAGCCAGAGGCGGAGTGGAGTGGTGGGAGCTGAAGTAAAGCAGCACCGGTGCTGCTATTTCACAACCCGCTGCAGTATGTTATGAGTGTACACAAATGGCATGTAGGTCAAGCATAATTTCAAGTCAGCTCTATTAATGTGCTTCACTGCTATTTTGCTGTTGGTTCAGAAGGTGTGGTCGCTCTGCTGTGCTGCTGTTGAATGGAGCGCAGGTGTAAAAGCCGCAGACAGGATCTGGACACAAATGGACTTTGTGCTGCATCCTGGTTGCTGTTTTACACGTCCAGTCAGGAATCGGTGGATGTTGGAAGTGCAGCGGTGCGAGACGTTTTGAGCGAAATCAAATGCAGCATGCAGTGTCTGAATAACGAACCCGAATCACTGAATTCATCCGTAAATTTATACAATGAAATGGATTCAGTTCAATGCTGCATTTATCGCTGGAGATAAGAAGAGCTTGGTCACCCTCCACCAGATCTCGCTGTACCATCTCAGTATAAGGAAGCCTTGTTTTGGGCTAAATGTGGAGGCATAAATATCTGAATGCAGTCAGTATATCTAATGTTTCTCATTGAGATTGTTGTAAGAATTTTATAAGATTATTTAACTTGTTTCTAAACATTTTTTTTCTTTTCCCAATTTACTCCCCAATTTAGTCATGTCCAGTTCCACCCTCTAGTTAAGACTCCCCCAATCCCCCAATGAGCTTCTTCATGTGAAGTGTTGCTGCATCTTTATGAACTGCAGCTCACGCAACATCATTGGACAGCTGAGAACGCTAACCGTGCTACGTCAGCCAACAGACGCTTGCGCTGGCGAGCACTAAGCACTGGCTGCGCTAAGTGATGGGGAGACAGGAATCCATCCTAAATTCAAACAAGAAGCTGGCTAATAGGAAGCTTCAGGTTCGTGTAATAAGGTGCTAAAGTTAATCTATTATGAATATCTAGATGGATTAAGGAATGCTATAACAAGCTGTAACCATCGTTGTAAATAAATAACTACTACATAAAGTTAAGATCCTGAATAGACTATTAAATGAAATAAGCTTAATATAAAACCAGAGGAAAAACAATCACATCAACAGGTTCTCTGTGCCTCATTAACCACACGGCCATATCTACACAAACACCACACAAACAATACACATCACACAGACATGAGTGTGGATCACTGCGTTCCCTCCATTATGTAATCCTGTCCCACTTTCTGAGTGTGATATTCCTGAAATAGTGTAATTCTGGACAGTATCTTTATTAAACTGCCGCTCTGTAATGGTACTGAATGCAGTCCAGCAGCGATGTTGACCTCCCTAAAATGGCGGCGCCGTTGACATGCCTGGCTGGACCCAACGCGGCATCTAAAGTGTTTATATCTATGGGTGAGAAGGTGGACCAACCTATCCATCCAGAGAGAGAGAGAGAGAGAGGTTAGTTATGATCTCTTGGAGATCACAGACAGCGGTGGCATCAGTGGGAAGCGAATTTATGATTCGCAGTGATTGGGATCACTGAATTTCAACAAGACAATAGAAAATGCTAATTAGTTTGTGAATAGAAGTATGAAAAATGACATTTTTCGTGGTATCTTTTATTATCAGTTTGATAAGGATTTAGCAGTTGATGGATATGAAAGGGTTAAGGTTATGGCTGAATTAGCACCATCTAGCTGCAGCAATACAAGAGGTCCCTGATCGCGGATGGCTGCTGGCATCGCTGGAGCTCAAGCTCACAATCTCTCGATAACAGGCCCAACGCTTAGACAGTAGCACAGCTTGGGAACCCTCGAGTGGGGAAGCTGTGTGGAAAGTGCAGATTCTGTCCGTACCATGTTTGGGTTTGTGAGTAGAAGAGGAGATCTTTTATTACTGATGTGAATTTGATAAAAAGTTGTCATCTTGTTTTGCGAAAAACAAGACATTTGGTCATTGCTTGATATCGAAACTGAAACTTTTCTATCAAACAATATTCTAAATTCTCAATCTAACGAGTGAATACATTCAGTCGGTCACTAAACAGTGAAATAAAACATAAAATACAGCTTTCAATTTGAACCTTTTCAACCTTATTGTGTATCGTCGCTGTCGGGCAAAGACTTTGTATTTGCAAAATGGTAAGTTTACAGGAGAAGGAGAAAACATTCATATTTTTATTGCAAGTTAATGTAAAATGATTTATTCCAAGTATTTTTAATCATGTTATTTGGTCCATTTATCATGTAATTTTGACACAATGTCAAGGACAGCTGGTATTTTCAAACTATATCAAAAAATGAATAACAATTCTAGTTTGTGTGAATGTGTAAGAATATTACATCATATAGTATTCTTATGTATGTACATATACATATAAATTTTAATATAATATTTTTTTTCTTTTATGTTTTACCAGAGCTGCCATACCCATACAATGTATATACAAGACAATGTGCTTCACATCCCTCATCAATAATATTTCACCCAAAATATTCAGAAAGTATTCTTTTGCTTTTTTCCTCTCTCTTGAAACAACGTTGAGGTCTGGAAACCTGAGTTTATATATTTTTATTACAAAGTCAGAAGTGCAAACTTAACGTAATGTATTTAATCCATTGCACACATCACCATGTAATTAACCCCTGTGTGGTGTTCAGGTCTGTGGACCCCATTTTCAGTGTTTACCAAAAGAAAAAATGCTGATTTATTGTTATTCCAACCTCAGATTCTTGGCCTTTGCTGATTTTCTGTGAAGAACATATAAAATAACCCATTTTCAGTGTCTTCACTCTGTTCACCCCCCACACATTTATATTACACATGTGGTGTTGGGCTGAACCTGCGGGGAGTAAAAGTGTGGAGGTGCTGTGTCCTTCACTCTGTTCTCCTCCTACATGGCCTGCTGTTAGTGTGTGTGTGTGTGTGTGTGTGTGTATGTGTGTGTGTGAGGGTGGACAACACAGACAGACTGCTGACTGGCTACAGCTGCTAAAGGAGAACCCTACGCTGGACACTTGTGATATTTTATCTGGTATTTTTATATAAATCGTTGTGGCTGTATTGAGATTAATGTGGTGAGTCCTCCAGACCACTGAGTAACAAACACACCAACACCACACAAGGGTTAAACATGTTATAATATAATGGCATCAGGGCAGAATATCCTAATGAAAAGTCTCTATATTTGCCTATGAATCGAAGCTACGCCCTCAGAAACTGAGCTTCTTTTCTTTCAGTTCGGGAACACAGTCAGCAAAGCGGTTGATCTGAGCGGCTGATCAGAGAGCTGATGAACTAATAACGATGTAAGGGCCTCCCTTTTTCGGTACGTCACATGGTTTTAAACAAATGGCAGAAAAATGAAATGCAAATTCTATGGAAAACACGTCCCACAAAGTAGACATCCTGCTCTGCGTACACAGCGAGGGGAGGGGGGAGGCGTTGGCTTGATGAAAGTGTTTAACAGTCAACTTTAATAGAAGCCTTTTTCTTTTCCTCATAACAACCTACCCCCTCCCCCCATCCCCCAGCCCAAAAAAACAACAAAAGAAGAAGTGGAGTCTGCCTGTAGCATGTAGAAGAGCTGGAGCGCAGATACGGGCCTCGTAGTACAAGTGCTGATCTACGGTCAGTTGCTAACTGTCCACCCTTCTATGCTTATTAGTGTGTTTATGCTAAAGACTGATCCCAGATCAGCAGTTGTAACACAGGAGGGCTCTACACAAGGCCCAGAGCTTCACTCCTGCACTCCCCCGGGATTCAAGTGAGGGGGGGCTTTCTGTGAAGGGGGTCCTGTTTAGGGGTTAGAAGTGGAATAGATAAAATGAAAGAGAGGGATTAAGTGATAGACAGAAATAGAGAGGAAGAGGGAAGGAGAGAAAATAGAGAGAGTGTGTGAGAGAAAAAATGGATAGAAAGTGAGAGAGAGGAATACAGACAGAGAGGGAGGGAGGAAAAACAGAAATAAGGGAAGTGGGATAGATAAAAAGAAAGAGGGAGGGACGAAGTGATAGAGAGACAGGGATAGACAAAGAAGGAGAGAGAGAGAGGGAAAAAAAGTGAAAACAAGAGAGTGTGTGTGTGACTGAGAGAGAGAGAGAGAGAGAGAGAGAGAGAGAGAGAGAGGAAAAACAGAAAAAGAGGAAGTGGAATTGATAAAAAGAAAGAAAGGGATTAAAGAGAGAGACAGGAATAGAGAGATAGAGATAGAGAGAAAGGGGAAAAAAGGATGACAGAGAAAAAGAGGGTGGGGAAAAGGAATAGAGAAAGAAGAGAGAGAGGGAGGGGAAATGGAAGGATATGTTTATATATAGATAGATAGATAGATAGATAGATATATGTAGATATCTATATTTTTTTTTATAGTTTTTCAGTTTTGGGCTTAATTTGAAAATGTCTGTTGTCCTTTACATTGTATGTAAGTTTCTTGATGAATGGACCAAAATAAACGACACAAAATGACTTGGAAAAAATTCTGGTTCCATTGACTTACATTAAAAGTGAAGTAGGTTTTTTCCTTCTCCTGTAAAGTTACCATTTTGGAGATATAAGGTTTTGTTTCAACAATAGCGATATATATATGTTTGTGTATATATATATTTATATATATATATATATATATATATATAGAGAGAGAGAGAGAGAGAGAGAGAGACAGAAGGACAGAAACAGGCAGGGTTACCAAACAGAAGGCAAATCGTGCTAACGTCAGAAAGAAAACAAAAGCAGTCTCTGCACCCGTTCAGCTGGGTTTTCTGTCTCCGCACTACTGCATGACTCACATTCGTGACATAATCCAACCTCCGTTAGTGGGCAGACGTGCTGGACGGCTGCCAGCACTGTCTCAGCTGCAGGTTTCCATGTGTGGTGAAGCTGAGCTCAGCACTGCAGCAGAGGGGCTAGTTCAGCCACACAGCTTCACACAGGTTGATTTTAACCCTGCCTCCAAATGTGGTCAGTCAGCCAAGACGTGTTTGGTGTCTGAAGTTTCCTCAGTTTCTGCACCTGAGCCACGAGGCTAATGTAGCTAACAGGTGACCAAAGCCTAAACACCACAAATTAGCAAGGTGCTAACTGCATGCCGAACGGCTTTTTGTCCGAAGGTGGTCTTTTTTTTGTTTAGGGTCCACACTAGAGTTTTTTAAGTGCTGCTTCTGGCAACATTTAAAGAAACAGCATCATGTCTGTCAGTCAGTCACGTTAGCTTACTATCATTTCAATATGTCCAGGCCGAAAGCTTCAGCATTCCACTGACTTTTCAAAATTTCTGTCTTATTTAGTAGTTGAGATGTAAACCTGGACATTCTGAGTGGAAAATCTGAGAAATTAAGGCTTGTATGTAACCCTGTATGTATCCCTCCACCATGAATGCATGTAAAAAAATACCAGTTTTACTAGTTTTAATCCAAAACATTCACAAAAGTATCATAAAATAGTGTCATAACCATTTTATATGATCGCTTTCTGTGAGGGAGCTTTTAGAGGTGGACGTCTGGTTCCTATCACCACCACTGTGAACAGTTCTGACTCAGTAAGTTTATCTAGAACAGAGCGTTTCACACCAAACCACTCTGAATGACTCTGTTTACATCTTAACCACTTAATTATGCATTTTTTTTCAAAATTAGGCCTGGTTATGTAGTTTCTGACCCTGAATGATACGCTGTTATCTATAAATATGGACATAGTGGACAAAATTTAGGCTTCGGGAAGATACAGTGTCATAAACCTTATAAGCAAGTTTATAAGAGATCATTGAACTACTCCATAAGCTTATTAGGCACATTACTCCATTAGCCTCGTAGCTCCAGTGCAGAACTAATGAAGCAAACTTTGGACGTCTAACATGTCGGATTTTTTGTGGAACCACTGCTTTGAGACATTCATAAATACTCAGGGCAGGCTGACCCGCCTTTGGCCTTTGGGCTTCCCCAAACAGTGCCACCTGCAACCTGCCCCTCCTCCACAGGCCTACAGGCTCTGACCAGTCCCTGATCCCATGACCTGCCCCATTCGCCCTCATTCTCCGCACAACATCAGATTCTCCTCATGCATAGTGTTTATATTCTCTACAAGACTTGGCACTTGTCATTTTTCTTATTTCATATACAATACATATAATAAAGCAGTGCATTATCATGAATAACATCACGGCTGTGATTCGGTCGCAGGTATGGGCTGAAGGTGAGTTCAGTAGATCATCATTATTCACTATAACACACGACCTCCAGTGTTTTACTGCTTTAATACAGCAGCTAAAATAAAGACCAAAGTAAAGCAAATAATCCGCGAACATCGCATTAAACATGCTTTAATAACAGCGGCTCCTTCCGCCAAAAAAAGTAGTCCCCTCTTGTGTTACAGAGCCATGAAGCTGTGTGAATATCAGGTTGAGCTCAGCTTTTTCAGTGTTTTCCAGATGAAGCTGAATGTGGTTTAGTTCCAGTCAGTCTGTAAAGCGTTTCACAGCCCATCTTGTCTGGATTGTGTTCTGTTAATTTCTGGCTAATTCCAGTTTGTCTGTTGACCGAAAAGCTAATTTAGGGAAGGTTTCGATGGGAATTTGACTCAGTCTGAAACTGGCTGCAGGTTCACTTTTATCTTATCGTATCGTCCATACTTCAGGAAATTTATCTTAAGAAGTTATCTAATATGTCCATTTTCTGTTTCTGCATGTGCTAAAGTAGACACTTAGTAACGGTTAGCGAGAGAAGGCATTTCTGCATTAAAGTCAGGTTTAAGCTTAATCACATTCATTTATTTAACAGCTCGTGTCCTGATATTAACATGACTCGAACTGAGAGTCTGTTCTGTTTACCAGCCGCAGCTGCATTTACATTTAATTGGATCACAGCCTCGAGGATGGTAAAGTGGGCGGGGCTTCAGAGTCCACAGCAGTAATGTTTGAGAGGCTCCAGTGGAATCCTGACACACACACGCGCACACACACACACACACACACACACACACACATACACACACACGCACACACACACACACACACACACACACTCACACACACACACGCACACACACACACACACACACACACACACACACACACATACACACACACCTACACACATACATACACACACACACACACACACACACACGCACACACACAACAGAAATAGGGGAAGTGGAATAGATAAAAA
>NW_023494801.1:1767500-1860000 GCF_904425465.1 Colossoma macropomum
TACAATAAACACAGTGCAGACAATACAGTACAGTAAATAAACACAAAACAGGACACAGGCAGCACACGGTACTGAGAGTAAGTGGAGCTGTGCAAAGGAGGATGGAACACACTATGACATATTAGCAGCTTAGCAGAGAGCCTGGCATATATGAGCATAGCAGTCACTGAGGCAGCAACCAGAGCAGCAACATACATTTTAAAATATATCACTGTTGTCGGAAGAAAACCTTGTATCTCTAAATTGGTAACTTTACAGGAGAAGGAAAAAACATACTTTACTCTTAATGTAAGTCAATGGAACCAGACTTTTTTCCAAGTCATTTTGGGCCGTTTCTTTTGGTCCATTCATCATGAAATTTACACACAATGTAAAGGCCAACAGGCATTTTCAAATTATGTCAAAAACTGAAAAATGACCAAAATGGAGATACGAGGTTTTCTTCCAACAGCAGTGATATATTTAACAAATACATTTTTCATACATTGAACATTTATTTATTTTAGCTCATCTTTTTTGCAGTGAGGATCCAGAAAGCTAGGCGTGTGATGCTGCTACTGACTGCAAACGACAAAAACCTTGTTTATACTCAAACAGAAAGAATGCAGTAGTGAGGCTTTCACCCTTTTTGGATATTTGGGTGTTGCTGCAGCTGCTGAGGGGAGTAGTGAAGGTAGGAGGAGTGAAGGGGGCGAGTCTGTGGTGTTTTGGAGCGCAGCCATGATATTTAACAGTTTCCTCTGTGAGTAAATCTACAGCCCCTCTCTTCCTGCCCCGCCGCTCCAGCCAGAAACCGGACAAAAAATACCCCCTTTACTTACACTTGCACGTCTACACACACACACACACACACACACACACACACACACACTCACACACACACACACACACACACAATCGAAGACGCATCTACACTGCATAAACGTCAATAATTCATCAATCTGTATGGGAATAAAATATCAACACCTTGATAGAAGAAGTAAACAAACTGAAAGATAAAACTGTTGAAATGAGCTTTATTGTTAAGTATGTTGTGTCTAATAAGCTACAGAGAAAATGGGGCTCCTAACAACCACCTGGAAGAGCTGGTCGACCCCAAAACTGCCCCCATCAGATAAACAGCACTTAAAGCTTTCATCTCTGAGAGAGAGGAGAAAATCAAGCTGATCAGATCTGAAAACATCCACAGGTGTTTCTGTCCATCCTTCCACTGTGAGAAGACGACTCAGCGCTGTGGGTCTGAAAGGATGTGTAGCTGATCAAGAAGAACCTCACTGAGAAAAGGAGACGGACACATCAAACAAAGAAGCTGAACGATGGACTGACCACCCCAGAGTCCAGACCTCAACACCACTGAATGTGTTTGATTACTTCAGAAAATGATCAACCAGCTTCTAAGACTGAACTTTGGAGGTGTGTCTGCAGATTCTTTGAGGAACTGAAAGTGAGTCTCCTGAAGAGAGTGGAAGCTGGAATGAAGGTGAAGAGTGACTCACTGACTCAGTTGATTTAGCTGTTGGGACGTCTGTGTGAGTTTCTGTTAAATATGTTTTCTACTTGTAATTAATATCCGTTTTGATTATATATGAAGGGTTTAATTCCAAATTATACAACAGTGAGTTCCGGCCACGCAAGCTGATTGGTTGAGCAGTGTTCTAACTGTGCTGTTATTTCACCATAACATCACGTTTTTCACAAACACTGTATCACTCCGCTGAGCGTTGCTAAGCAACGACTTTGACAGCTGTAGGAGACGCTCAAGACATTTGAACGTTTTTACTTCTTACTTTGCCACAAACAGAAAACGGACACTTTTACGATCACATTTGACCGACAGCCGATTTGGTCAGACGCTGAAGATGAGACGACACTAAACTCCCAAACTGTCATCACCACTGAGCAGCTTTTCAGTCAGCAGCTGTGACAGAAGAACAGCTAAACAACCTGGAATCAGCCAGAAATGAACCCAACACCATTCGCCAAACTAAATGGGCTGTAAGATGCTTTACAGACTGGCTGGAACAAAACAACATTAATACTGATCTGGCAAAAACTGACAAAAGTGAGCTGAACTTGATATTGCGGCAGTTTTATGGCTCAGTCTGATTTGGTCAGACTCTGAAGATCAGACTACACGTTTGGTGAATGGTATTGGGTTCATTTCTGGCTGATTGATATCGCATATGCTGCATATTCCTCTTATTTTTTTAACTGTGCTGTTAATGCACTTAAAATGAAATATCTTTGGGAATAAAGTTAAGATTTACTTCCTCTTCTTCTTTTTCTTCTTCTTCTTGGCCAGCTCTTAAAGGGGAACTCCACCTACTTTCCAAAATTAAATTAAGTAGCTGAGACATAAACAGAGTCGTTCAGAGGTTTGGTGTGAAACGCTCCACTTTAGAGTCAGAACTGTTCACAGTGGTGGTGATAGGAACCAGACGTCCACCTCTAAAAGCTCCCTCACAGAAAGTTCCTACATGAAATAGTCATGAATTCACTGACTGATGACTGAGACACTGTTTTATGATAGTTTAGAGAACTTAAACTCCATTCATGGTGGAGGGATACATGCAGGGCGTTCTAAGGCAAAATAGTCCCCAAAGAAAACGTATTATTTCAGATTTTCCACTATTTTCCATCATCAACGTTCCATATAAACTCAGAAGACTCGTGTAGGTTCACTGGTGGTTCTGGATAGTAAATAAACTGTCTATATTTGTGTTGTAGTCATGGCGACCCCTGGTTCCTATCACCACCACTGTACAGAGATCTGAACCATTTCACACCAAACCACTCTGAATCACCCTCAACCATTGAATTACACTGAAACTTTGAAAAAATGGGTGGAATTCCCCTCCCCAGAGGATTTAGCTGTGTTTGTGTGTTCTGTGAGAACATTTTGAACACCTCCTGTCTTCAGCAGGCTCCTCCCTCCAGCTCCATCCTCAGCACAACAAAGTATTAAATTCCAGACCACACCCAGCCGACTCGGGGCGCTGAGAGATCTGTGGGGGGCGGGGCTTTCGGAGCCCCTCCCTCCCTTCCACTACTACTCCTTCTGCCTGCAGTCACGTTTAGCTCCTACATCACGTTGCTCTCACATCTGGCTGCTCCTCACGCGCGCTGGGACTCTTCTCACCTCTTCTCTTCTTCTGCAGCGGTGAGTCTTTCATCTGATCTCATTTCTGCGCGAGCTTTATCACTACGGAGGGCTCAGGAGGGGTGCGAACTTTTTTCATCACAGGCTCTGGAGCAGCTTTCCTTGCAAAACTTCCAGAGTCCAGACAGAGAAAGGGGCGTTGTCGGGCAGGGGCAGCGCGCGCGCCTGTACAGAACCTCTCAGACGGGACCTTAATTGAATAAAGCCAATTAGCCCAGTTAGGCTGGTTATGTTTTGACGCCTAATCCTGTCTGGGCACGCGCTTTGAATTAAGTGACGTGCTGAAAAAGTCGCTTTCTTCTCTGTAGCGCGCTTCAGATCTGCTGATATCAATAATAACAATAATCGTGGTTTAATAGATGTGATTATGGTGTGATATAAGCTGTTGTGGTCTGGTTTCAATTCACAAAGTTTGTTTTTTACTTTCACGAGTGAAGTTATCTTGAAACTCTTGTTCAGAATGGCGCCCCCTGCTGACACTGAGTAGTATTGCATACATTAGCTTTATGCAGATGTTATATGGGCAGATATTCAAGTACTGTGATAATGAGCAGCCTGGTTAATGTTCCTTTGTGCATTTTTGAGTCTATCTGTGCCTAAAGGGGACTTTCTCCACTGATTCTGATTATATACATGTATATATACATACTTTACTTTTAATGTAAGTCAATGGAACCAGAATTTTTTCCAAGTAATTTTGGGCCGTTTCTTTTGGTCCGTTCATCATGTAATTCACACACAATATAAAGGACAGTAGGCATTTTCAAATTATGTCAAAAACTGAAAAATGTGTGTGTGTATATATATATATATATATATATATATATATACACACATATACATATACACACACACACACACATCTGGCCCAAAGTTCCCTAAAAGTCCATGTTTCACTTTCAAAAATAAGTTTGCTTAAAAATAACTCGCTCTTCCTGCCGAGCTGTTGGAAAAGTCGAGCCGCCTGTTCAGATAAAGGCTCTGTGGAAGTCGACTGTTGCCCCTCTGCAGCTTTGCATGTCTGCTTTTTGCATATCTGCCATTGGATCTTGCGAACGCGTCTCTGTGAGTGTCTCTGTGAGGGTGTAATTGTGCGTGTGAGCCTTCAGCACATTCCAGAGGGCTGTTTTTGGTGGGGGGGGGTTTGGTGGGGATGGGGGGGTTGGAGGGGAGTGGGCTGTGTTTTCAGGAGGCCTCAGTGTGGAGTGGATTTCCGGAGGCCCGCCGGTCACTCTGCGAGCGCAACAAAAACACAGCCAGCCCAGCCCCAAAAACGCCACGCCCGCCGGACATGCATGTGGGGGCTCGATACGAGGGGTGAGGGGTGCAGAAGGCAAAAATCACCCCCTTGTAAAACTGCAGAAGCCCCTTTGCATCCCCTTAGAAGGCAACAGAAGCACGCCGGACTTTTATATGAATACTTTCAGACTCGTAGCTGAAATGACTGGAGAAACAATGTGGAAAGTGCAGATTCTAAACAGATTTATAACAAACGCGTTCTAGATTTTAACTGAGAACAGCCTCTGAAGTGATGTGTGATTATTTTGGGTAAAAAGGTGAATTGTAGTCCATTTAAATTACACTGGAATGCCAAACAGGTTCTAGATATTAACTGGGAACGATCTCTAAAGTGCTGTGTGATTATTTTGAGTAAAATGAAATGACTAACAGGTTCTAGATAGTAACTCAGAACAGTCTCTAAAGTGCTTTTTAGTTATTTTGGGTAAAATGTAGTCCAACTAAGTTACATTGGAATACCAAACCTGTTCTAGATAGTAACTTAGAACAGTCTGTAAAGCACTGTGTGATTATTTTGGGTAAAATGATGAATTGTAGTCCAAATAAATTACACTGGAATCCCAAACAGGCTCTAGATTTAAACTTAGAACCATCTCTAAAGCGCCATGTGATTATTAGTACTGCGTGATTATTCATGAAACGATGACTTGTAGATAGATAGATAGACAGATAGATAGATAGATAGATAGATAGACAGATAGATAGATAGACAGATAGAGAGATAGATAGATAGATAGATAGATAGATAGATAGATAGATAGACAGACAGATAGATAGATAGATAGATAGATAGATAGACAGATAGATAGATAGATAGATAGATAGATAGATAGATAGAACTTCATTGATCCCAAAGGGAAATTGCAGTGTTGTAGCCCAAGTAAATTACACTGGAATGCCAAACTGGCTCTAGATTTAAACTTAGAACAGTCTGTGAAGTGCTGCGTGATTTTTCTGGGTAAAATAATGAATTTTATTCCAAATAAGTTACACTGGAATGCCAAACCGGTTCTAGATAGTAACTTAGAACAGTCTGTAAAGCGCTGTGTGATTATTTTGGTAAAATGATTAAATGTATCCAGCTAAATAACACAGAGTAAAGGTTCTAATAAAGGACAGTTACATATCTCTGGTAAATACAATCGTACACTAAATTCCACTGTAACGTCACACGTTTTAGCAGGAAAGGAAATCAGAAGCTCCTCCAAGTGGCGAGTAAGTTATATGGAGTAAAATGACACAAATACAAAGTTTTCTGAACCCAGTAGAACCACAGTAAGATTCGCTGCTTTCACTTACAGCCCAGATCCAGTTTGGTTTATAGACAATAAACAGATAAATACTGTATAAGACTCTGTTCTTCATCGATCTACAGTCTTTTTACATCATATAACTACCAAAATAATCACAGCACTGTGGAGTTTGTACCACACACTTACCCAGGTAATACCTAGAACCTTCTTAGGCATTTCAGTGTAATGTAGATAAACTGCTTTGGAACTTCATGACCTACTTTGGAGTTTGTAACTCAGACATAACCTAGTTAATACTCAGAACCTAAAGGACTGTAAAAGAGAACATTACCAAAAAGACTGACGGAGAATGTGTTGGTTTAGAAAATGGTTCCGTGTAGCACCAAAAAGGTTCTGCTGTTGTTACAAGCCATTGTTGAACCCTGTTTGGTGCTGTATAGAACACTGTTCAAAACGATTCTGTATAGAATAGAACACATTCTCCATCAATCTGAAGAACCGTTTCACCGTGCGGAGAACCATTTACACATGAAGTGGTTTGATATAGAAACAGAACCACTGCCTTCACTAAAGAACCCTTGAAGATCCGTCTTTTTAAGCGTGTGTGATTTACGGCCTGGCTGCCGATGGCGGGATATTTATCCTCAGTTTGTGTAGCATTACAGCGTGTCTTCCTCTGGCGGCGCGCCCAGACCGGCTCTCTGGAGAGCGCTTATAGCTCCGCGTCTGGAGTTAACACGGATAAAGCTTCTTCCCACATCCAGCAGAGCCAAACGGTCTGTAAGGACCTGCACGTTCAGTCCAGGGTTGGGCAGTGTGACAACATCCTATTGTTATTGTGATACATTATAGCTGCGTCCCAATTCAGGGGCTGCGTCCTTCGAAGGACGTGGTCTGTGAAGGCGTGTCCTTCTAAGGCTGCTTAGACCCGCAAAGGCTGAACCGAAATGAGATGGTCTGCTCTACGGCGGATTTCCTGTTTGTGTCACAGCACCGCTGTTCCCGTCCTCACCACTGCGTCACGAAACGCCGCTCTTGTCAAGTTCTTTTAAAGTTCTTTAAAGACCAAAAACTTTGATTTTAGTTTTGTAATTTATTATTATTAGAGCTGGAGATGCTTCTCTCGGTCGGCTCTTTGCTCGCTAAAACAAAACATAAGTGTAAGTTTTGGCTTCTTTAACATTTGTATTGTTTCCTAGCCTTCCGCCCAATGACAGCTGGGTCCAGCACCTCACCGTGACCCAGAAGGATAAGCGGTTTAGATGTTGTATGTATTGTTACCTATTCAACTCAGTTTAAACCCAACACTTACATTTAAAGTGTCTCCTCCGCCGCCGTTCGCTCCTCTGCTGACGCCGCCATGTTCTTGAACCCTCGCCGGCACACAGTGAACCTCGAGATATCATTCACTAGTGAACACACACACTAGGGGGCAGTGAGCACACTTGCCCAGAGTGGTGGGCAGCCCTATCCACGGCACCCGGGGGTTAGGTGTCTTGCTCAAGGGCACCTTGGTCACGTACTGTCGGCTGAGGGGATCGAACCGGTGACCTTCCGGTCACAAGGCTGGTTCCCTAACCTCCAGCCCACGACTACACTCTTAAAAAAAGATGGTTCTTCAAAGGTTCTTTAGTAAAGAAAATGGAATATAGAACCATGAACACTCAAAGAACCTTCTGGATGATTAAAGGGTTCTTTGCATGGTAACACGATTCTTCAGATTGATGGAGAACGTGCTGTAGATGGTTCTATATGGAACTTTTTTGAGATGTGTTCTATATAGCACCAAAAAGGGTTCTACTGTTGTTATGATACAAGCTTGTACGAGCTATACGGTCAGTACTTCTAGAACACTGACCAACTGCATGGATCATAAAAAAGGCAGACCAGTTATAGAGAACAACAAACATCAGACATGTATATCAACTGCGTAACTTTGTGTTTTGATGAAAAGTGTGATTTTGTGTGTGTACAGCTGTGTGAAGCTGTGTTTGTGAGTCGTGTCCTGGCTGTGTTTCAGTTTTAGTGCGCTAAAATTGTCAATGAACATGGACAAAATGGAATTTTCAGTCATTAGTTTTAATAAAATAAACATAAAACATCAAACTCAGCTAATTAATCAGAGCCATTGCTTCACCTGTTTTCCCCTTTTCTGTATTTGAACATTTTATACTAAACTTAAAACCTTATTCTCTGTTCATTTTGCTCTTTTGTTGTTGTTTGCTATCTGGTGTCAACCAGCGGAGGATGGGTTCCTCTTTTGAGTCTTGGTTCCTCTCAAGGTTTCTTCCTCTCGCTCTTAGGGAGTTTTTCCAGAGCCGGTTTATGAGGACCCTCCACTTCCTATTTCCCCTGTTATATCAAAAACAGGACTGAACAACAGCAGAGGGCGCCAGCGAGGGAGTCCTCAGTGAATGGGAGTAAAAGGAGCTCAACAGCTAAAAACGAGAAGTTAAAATAGTTTCTAATCTCTCGCCCAGAACTTTCCTTACCTGAATGTTTCCTTTTTTCTACAGCAAACGGGTTTCGGTGGCATTACTGATACTGAGTACTGATTGGTTGGCGAGCGGAGCAGCTCATTGGCTGTTCGCGCTCACTGACGTCATGAACATACACGAGACGCCGTTTTAAACTCCTATAACTCGAGTTTAAAAGCTCTTAGAAATAAAACAGCAGTGTTGAAATGTTTTATGCTGAAATGAATGAATTCTTTTATATTAAAAATCTTTAAGCATTTATAAACTATGATTTTGCTCAAATGCTCCATATTAACCCATTCATTTTGGACTCGCTCGGGAGCGCCCTCTAGCGTTTGAGAAACCCAGAAGACAATACAGAGTGGTAATTCTCCTCTCTACAAGTTCTCTGGTTTTTCCTTACCATTGTTGCCATTGGCGACGCTCATGGGGCCTCGGACCCTGATTGTTCTGTAAAGCTGCTTTGCGACACGCCTGTTGTAAAAAAACGCTACATAAATTACCTTTGACTTGACTCGAGTTAATGTGTGTTCCACTCTTAGAACCAATTGGGTAGAATGATCCAGTAACAGCTGTCTGATTGGATGGCATTGTCTCTTTTTATTGGTTATTTTTACCACTTTTCCTCCTGTTCCTTCTTAAATGGTTTATTTTTGCACAAGTTGAATTTGACCGAAGTCACTGTACTGCAGTTTTTCAGCCTTTTTAAATGCGCCACCGCTGCTGTGGTGGCGTACAGTTTTCCACCTTGCTGACAATCTCAGAAAAACAAAATATTGTGATGCACATCGTGTATTGTAAGCATTATGATCTTATATTTTCACACGCCGAAAGCTTCTCTTTACAATCCGCATTCTCACACAGAAACCAGCCAGTCTCTGCACTCGGTGTCGTGACAGAGTTGCCGTGTTTGACCCAGAAAACAGGGCCCTGGTGTAATTCTCGTCAGATCCTCCTTTTCCATGTGTTATTTTTCCATTCTTCAAAAACAGATCTGTTCCAGTAATCTGTTTCAAACTTTCATTCCTGAGTTTCTAGTCATGTTTTGTGGCAAAAAGAGTTTATTAAAGTGCTCAGTGTTGAAATGTGCTCTTTGTGTGGTGTGTTTTCGGTGCAGGTAGTCGGCACTGCGCCTGTGAAGGTCAGCAACAATCCAATACCATATGGTCCTTTACATTTCCATTCCAGAAATGTGCAGATTTCAAGTAGTTAAGTGCCTTGTTTACCCTGCAGTGCGGTTATATTAATCTCTATGTGCTATTTATTTAAAAAGAGGCCTTATCATCATTACTGTGCTGATTTAAATAATAATGTTTGCAAAGAAATTCACTCCGTTTTTGTAGTTTCTCTGTGTGGCATCTTGGCTATGACTTCAGAGTGAATTTGTTACACTGCAAAACGGTGTCTTAGTAAAGTAAAATGATCTTAAATATAGTCAATAAATCTAATATTTCTCCTGTTGAGATTGTTGCAAGCTTAATTTAAGATTATGTAGCTTATTTCTAGACATTTACATGATTTAAGTAATTTTATTAAGTAAAATTATCTCACTGTACTGGCAGATAATTTTGTTTGTTGTAAGAAATTTGCTTGAAACCAGCAAAATTATATGCCAGTATAGTGAGATAATTTACTTAATTACCTGAAACAAGTAAATAACGTCTGGAAATAAGAACGATAATCTTATAATAAGCTGACAAGCATCTCAAAATGGGAAATATTAGTTACATATTGACTAGATTTGAAATCATTTCACTTGACATACCATTTTTTTGCAATGTAGCACATTGCAAAGCTGAAAACAGCAGAAGAGCAGTTTATATAGATAACAGAGTCAGAAAACTCATAATCAAGAGATACTGAACAACTCCACCCAGTTTGAGGCCAGTGTGAGATGATTTAAGCAGCTGAATTGTTAAAAATGAAAGTCAGCTCAACTTAAAATGATAAGGTAACTGATTACACGGCTTTTCTTCAGTTAACTCAACTTGAGGAGTTCACTCAACTCAAACTTCAGAGTTTAGGCATTTTCTCCTCTTGTGTATCCACTTATGGATGGTTGTGGCATCGCTGGGGTTCAAATTGACACCCTCCTGTTGAGGTGAGGGTTTAGTCCATCACAGCATTTGGGAAACACCTGAAGTTTCTCAGATCTAATGTCCATCCCATTTCACCCCTCGCCCCTACCACTTAGCCCTACCCCTCCGTTTTGTGAGTTCACGTCTGGGGTAGGGTGTCCCGATTCTTGTTGAGATAGAGGGGTAGGGTGAGGTGTTGGGGCTACATGACCCTCCAAACTGAGGTTTTTCAGAGACTCCAAACCGAGAGTTATGAGGAAAAAAGAAAAACTGGCAAGACGGCTGAACAAGAGACCAAAGAAACACACAAATGTGAGAATTTTCTCTGTTAAAAATTACGATACCCACTGTATTATCTTAGTTTAATGTTGTTTCAATGTATTATGATCATTTTCTTCATAACAAGCATATAAATCACTAGTAGTGCTGATGTCTCAGTAACTAAATTTGCCGTTCCACCTTAAATGGCTTAAAAACCATTTAAGGTGGAACGGGAAAATTCGAACAAGAAGCTGGTGAATATCTGACTTCAGCTTCATATCACTGAAGAATTAGGGGTGGGTGATAATAAATAATTGCCCCCTCTTTGAAGGCATATGATGCCCTAAATGTAACTAAAGCCCAGCAGTGAGGAGCTGAACTTTACCCTCCTCTGCTGGCACTGCAGACTGGCAGGGTCGCCTACAGAGCAGCGCTGGTAGCTGTTAATGAAGTGCTGCTCTTTTTATTTGAGGGTCCCGTTTCAGAGGGAAGGTTTCAACCACTACCCTGTAACTCAGCTCCAAGGGGCGACACTCAAAAACAGAGGGGTAGGGGCTCAGTGTTGTTTTAACTTTAAATCTAGCATCATCATTTGCTGCAACTGTCTTATAATCTAACAATCTTATAATCTAATAATTCATCCCAACATCAGGAGGTGGTGAGTTTGAAGCCCAGCAGATCCACAGTTGCCATATCTGGAATCTCGAGGAGAAATGCCTGATGGGATTGTGTGGGGGGACGATTCCCAGCTGGTGGGTGAATTGAGTAAAAAAGCGAATTCTATTTTGTTTAACTAACTAGAAAAGGGAGCTGGAGAAGTTTGAGTTAAGTGACGTCTGGTGTCCTCAAGCTGAGTTGACTCAAGAAAAGCTGTGTAATAAGTTGCTTTATAAGTTTCAGTTGAGATTATCTCGTCGTTTACAGTTTAGCAAAATACTCATTGGTGGGCTGTAGGCTGTCACTACTTGTTAGCTACATTAGCCTCAGTGCAAAAACTAAAGAAGCTACAGACACAGGCTTGGGCAAGTGAAAATATGTGTACATTTGATTATTATTGGCCAAAATATCATTTTAACTCCAATTTGGAGTTACTTTAGACCAGAGGGCTTCAAATCCAGACCCTGAGTCCAGTGTCCAGCCAGGATTTTGTAATCACTGGTAGCTGAGATATAGTTGTACACCTAATTTGAACACCCAGAAGTTACTATTTATTTGCTCTGTTTAGTGTATTGGGAACAAAATAAAAATATTTTGTGTTTTATTTTTTCCCCAAAATGTTAAACTTAGCAATTAAACAGTAATTGTGCATTAAAATGTGCAGACGTTCTCTGTAGAGGATGTGTTCACTTAGTTTCACTCAGAAAATCAACAAGCTTGACCCGAACTTTTGCACACGGCTGTACTTGGTGGCCAAATAGTTCCATCAACAGTTCAGTTAAGTACTTATAAACACAAAAAGACTCAAGTTCCGGATTTAAAGACCTTTACCTTTAGTCCTGTCAATGCCTGGATCAGGAGGCAGCTCTGGGTTAGGCCAGAGGTCAAGCTCTGACCTTTGTCGTTGTACAACGCTGCCCGGCCTGTTGTCTTTAGAGGCGTCGCGCCGGATGGACACGGGGGTACGAGAAATGCAAGGGTGCACTTTTTCCTGCAACACTTTGAAATTCCTGTCAGTGAAAACGAAACGTGATGAGCCATCAGCAGACGCTCGAGTCCGGCTCTTTGGCACGGGATGCATTTGAATTGCAAACTAGCTGTCACACAGGGTGTGTTATCAACAGCACAGCGCCGCGGAATGGAGGAACGGTGGATAAATGGAGCAACATGGTTCTCTCTGATACACAGCTCGTTTTTATCTTCAAGAAGAAAAGAGAAACCAGTGTTGATCAAAACCCGTTCTTTAGTGAAGTGAGGGCCGGCGGTCACTAGTGCAGCACAAACATGTCCTGACTTTGTAGAAAAAGACGACTAAGCTGCAGGAACAACATTTGTTTAACCTGGAAGAACCATATTTTGTTGTTTCCTGAGGTTAAATTAGGAGTTAGACTTAGACATTTCTTATTAAATACAGATACTGTGCAGAACTGAGAGAAAACTTCATTTATTTCATTTCCAGTTAAAACAGCCATTAAGCACGATTCATTTTTCAGGAGATATTTCTGAGATTAGATTTAAGATGAACTGAACAGAATAATATTAGAAGATATAGAGAAAATGTGGCTCCTAACAACCACCTGGAAGAGCTGGTCGACCCCAAAACTGCCCCCATCAGATAAACAGCACTTAAAGCTTTCATCTCTGAGAGAGAGGAGAAAATCAAGCTGATCAGATCTGAAAACATCCACAGGTGTTTCTGTCCATCCTTCCACTGTGAGAAGACGACTCAGCGCTGTGGGTCTGAAAGGATGTGTAGCTGATCAAGAAGAACCTCACTGAGAAAAGGAGACGGACACATCAAACAAAGAAGCTGAACGATGGACTGACCACCCCAGAGTCCAGACCTCAACACCACTGAATGTGTTTAAAGTGTGACTCACTGAACACTCAGACAGCTGATATTAGATTGAGCTGTTGAGGCTTCTGTGTAAGTTTCTGTTAAATATTCTGCTTTTTTCTGGTTCTTAATATCCATTTTGACTGGAAAAGTCACTGTATCTATAAAAATATGGGTCATATTATTACATACTGTTCAGTCTGAGACCACTTTGAACCTGAAAATAAACAACAGAAAGTTTTAAAATCTTGAAAAATGTAGAACAAAGAAAAGTTGTGAAAATTTCTGCACTATTTATTGAAATTTAAACAAATATGTGACGCTGACCATGTTGAGGTCTTCGTACAAAAAGGTCAGATTGTGTTTTTAGTCTTTTCCAGTGAAGCTCGTGTTCAGACGACTCTCAGTTGGGTTCGATTTTCTGATCAGAGTGATTCGCACAAATCTGTGGAGTTTCCAGCCTGAGTGGACGCTGTCATTAAAGCAAAAGAAGGACATGTCAAATACTTAAATTCTCAAATTCATGTAAACATTCAAAGATTCTACTTTTCACTCAAAACATGCTGATAATATCATTTGTATTGAGAAATGTATTAAATTATAAAGGAAGGCAAAATAGAAGCATTTTCACCAGTGCTGTCAGACTGTACAGTTACATATCGCTGGTGTTGGAACAAAACCTTGTATCTCCATTTTTGTTGTTTTTCAGTTTTTGACATAATTTGAAAATGCCTGTTGCCCTTTACATTGTGTGTAAATTTCATGATGAATGGACTGAAAGAAACGTCCCAAAATGACTTGGAAAAAATTCTGGTTCCATTGACTTCCATTAAAAGCAAAGGATGTTTTTTCCTTTTCCTGTAAAGTTATCATTTTGGAGAGGTTTTGTACTGACAACAGCAATATATAAATATATATAATACTTTTGGGAGATATGCATGACTGCATGTCCTGTCGTTGAGCAAAAATGACTTGGAAAAAAGTCTGGTTCCATTGACTTACATTGTATTTTTTCCTTCTCCTGTAAAGTTACCACCATATGTATGTGTATATATATATATATCTCGCTGCTGTTAGAAAAAAAAAACTTGTATCTCCATTTTTCAGTTTTTGACATAATTTTAAAAAGCCTACTGTCCTTCATATTGTTGTAAATTTTATGATGAATGGACTAACAGAAACAGCCCAAAATTACTTCCACTGACTTCAATTAAAAGTAGATTATGTTTTTTCCTTCTCCTGTAAAGTTACCATTTTGGAGATACAAGGTTTTGGTCTGATAGCAGCGATACATATGTGTGTACACACGTGTGTATATATATATATATATATGTAATACTTCTGGGAGATATGTATGACTGCATGTCCTGACGCTGAGTAAAAACAAGCGTATGTAAATGTGTCCATATGGGGAAAACTTCAGTCACAGTCTGGATGCTTTTCCGTACGAGACGTTTTTATAACGTTCGCTAGCGGTGTTTGGGTGTGGTGTCTGTGTTCTAAGAGAGTGACAACAAATGGCCTGAGCCTAGCGCCGCGTTTCAGAAATAAAAACTCAGAATAGAGGTGAAATTCTTGCAGCTCTTGGCTGCTGCAGAGATGACGATGCCTGTGTGGAATACAGCGGATATGGAAGTACAGAAGGAGGCAGGCGGACAGAGACAAAAATGCAGACGCGCATTCAGACTCTCAGATGACACGAGGAAGGAATGTAGTCAGGACTCAAACACTGGGGGGTGGAAGAGGCGGGGGTCCAGCAGACATGAAGACAGACGTACACTTAAGTGGGATTGAGGGATTTGCTTGCTTACAGACACACAAAAATGGAAAATGAGATGGGGCTGGCAGGCCGAGTCTGTTCTGTTTATAAACTGCATACTGGCACTCGTGTGACAGACATTAGTCGCGGTTTGAACGCAGTTGGTGCTGTGAGACACAATCTGCTATTTGCATGAAGAGACTAAACAAACAAACAAGCCAGTCTGTGATGGGCACGGAGGGTGGCGTTGTCAGCTTCTGTTTGTTTTACTTTCTGGCTGTTTGAAGATTTCAGCCTTGTTTTCCTTGCAGTGAGCACTACTGAAGCTGGTTTAGCTTTACCTTGGACAGTAATGTGATTTAAGGGATTACTGACCAGATCTGTGACTTTATTCCAGTATGAATCTGCAGTGTGTGTAGTTTTACAGTCTTGACAGTAATAATTGTGGAGCGATTTTAATCCAGTATGAATCTGCAGTGTGTGTAGTTTTACAGTCTGACTGTAATAATTGTGGAGTGATTTTAATCCAGTATGAATCTGCAGTGTGTGTAGTTTTACAGTCTGACTGTAATAATTGTGGAGCGATTTTAATCCAGTATGAATCTGCAGTGTGTGTAGTTTTACAGTAATAATTGTGGAGCGATTTTAATCCAGTATGAATCTGCAGTGTGTGTAGTTTTACAGTCTGACTGTAATAATTGTGGAGCGATTTTAATCCAGTATGAATCTGCAGTGTGTGTAGTTTTACAGTCTGACTGTAATAATTGTGGGGTGATTTTAATCCAGTATGAATCTGCAGTGTGTGTAGTTTTACAGTCTGACGGTAATAATTGTGGAGCGATTTTAATCCAGTATGAATCTGCAGTGTGTGTAGTTTTTACAGTCTGACAGTAATAATTGTGGAGTGATTTTAATCCAGTATGAATCTGCAGTGTGTGTAGTTTTACAGTAATAATTGTGGAGTGATTTTAATCCAGTATGAATCTGCAGTGTGTGTAGTTTTACCGTAATAATTGTGGAGCGATTTTAATCCAGTATGAATCTGCAGTGTGTAGTTTTACAGTCTGACAGTAATAATTGTGGAGCGATTTTAATCCAGTATGAATCTGCAGTGTGTGTAGTTTTACAGTCTGACAGTAATAATTGTGGAGCGATTTTAATCCAGTATGAATCTGCAGTGTGTGTAGTTTTACAGTAATAATTGTGGAGTGATTTTAATCCAGTATGAATCTGCAGTGTGTGTAGTTTTACAGTCTGACGGTAATAATTGTGGAGCGATTTTAATCCAGTATGAATCTGCAGTGTGTGTAGTTTTACAGTAATAATTGTGGAGTGATTTTAATCCAGTATGAATCTGCAGTGTGTGTAGTTTTACAGTCTGACTGTAATAATTGTGGAGTGATTTTAATCCACTGTGAATCTGCAGTGTGTGTAGTTTTACAGTGTTACAGTAATAATTGTGGAGTGATTTTAATCCAGTGTGAATCTGCAGTGTGTGTAGTTTTTACAGTCTACAGTAATAATTGTGGAGTGATTTTAATCCAGTATGAATCTGCAGTGTGTGTAGTTTTACAGTCTGACGGTAATAATTGTGGAGTGATTTTAATCCAGTATGAATCTGCAGTGTGTGTAGTTTTACAGTCTGACGGTAATAATTGTGGAGTGATTTTAATCCAGTATGAATCTGCAGTGTGTGTAGTTTTACAGTAATAATTGTGGAGCGATTTTAATCCAGTATGAATCTGCAGTGTGTGTAGTTTTACAGTCTGACAGTAATAACTGTAGAGCCATTTTAATCCAGTAATAATCCACAGTGTGCATAGTTTTACAGTCAGACAGTGAGCATGTTCAGTAATAGTAGTCCTGCTCCAGTCCACTTCATGCTGATGGAATAATAAAACCTGCTATCAGACACAGCCATGGTGTTATTGTGTTTGAGTGTGGAGCCTGCGGTGTAGTGGTAACATAAACATCCCAGCTAAGACCTTTAAACTTGGATTGTATGTGGGAAGCACCACTTGGCCAGTCAAATCTCGCTCAAATTACCTTTCAGAACCTCCTCTGAGAAAGCAAATCCAGCTTCAGTAGTGCTTTGGGGATTCTAACATACTGACCAACAAGAATCTCCCCCCTCCTCACCTGTTAGAGCGATACGCTGCAGGTTTAAAGGCCAAATGGAATCCAATTTAGGACACCAGGAATGAGAAGACCTCTCTCTCTCTCTCTCTCTCTCTCTCTCTCTCTTCCTGAAGATCAAAGTGGCTGGAGAGGATCCAAACAGTGTGTAAATGAAAGATGGGAACCAGCAGCCGATATCCTGTGGGGGAACCTCCATTACATCTGTTGCTGCCTCCATGTGGGAGTTGTTACTGGCTGTCATGGGCCGCAACCCCCGGAACGCAAAGTAAAGGCCTGCAGCAGTAACGCTAAAGCCACAGCAGATGCCCCAGAGAGGGAAGGCGTCTGATTTTCAAGCCCCAGAGCTTCAACTCTGCAGGTCTGGCCTAGGGCCGAGACGAGTCACGCTGTGTGTGAGCGAGCTTAGACGGAGGCACTGCGCCAAAGTACAAGACTTTTCAGGAGTTTCTAGCTGAACCCCTGCAGATCAATGATGTGAAGCTCTAAGCTAAATACAAGAAGCTCTGCTTGAATGGATGAAACCCCTGCTTGGACCAGTTACACACTTGCTTGGACAGTTTAAGACTCTGCCTGGTCAGATACAGATAAGATAAGATAAAACTCCGTCAGTCCTGCAACGGGGAAATTCACAGTGCTACAGCAGCAAAGAGACACTCAAGAAAAGAAGGAACAAGAAGAGAATTACATACATACATACATACATCATCTAAACCGCTTATCCTTCTGGGTCGCGGTGGGGTGCTGGAGCCTATCCCAGCTGTCATTGGGCGGAAGTCAGGAGAAGAGAATTAACGAGCAAGTAATTAACCTTGTTAATTACTTAACAAGGCTTACAGTTTGTTACTTGTTACTATATAGACAATATATATAATACTAAAAGTAAAAAATAAGATATCAAAATACAGAAAAAACAATATAAACAATTATAAATAAAAAAGCAAAAAATATTTACACTGCAAGGTTTACAGTATTAATATTGGACCATGTACACCCTTGCTTGGTCAGTTGAAGCCTCTGCGTGATCAGATGAAGCTCTTGCTTGGTCAGATGAAGCCTCTGCGTGGTCAGATGAAGCTCTTGCTTGGTCAGATGAAGCCTCTGCTTGGTCAGATGAAGCCTCTGCTTGGTCAGATGTAGCTCTTGCTTGGTCAGATGAAGCTCTTACTTGGACAAATGAAGCTCCTGCTTGGTCAGATGAAGCCTTTGCTTGGTCAGATGAAGCATTTGCTTGGTCAGATGAAGCTCTTGCTTGGACAGATGAAGTTACTGCTTGGTCAGATGAAGCTCTTGCTTGGACAGATGAAGTTACTGCTTGGTCAGATGAAACTCCTGCTTGGTCAGATGAAGCCTCTGCTTGGTCAGATGAAGCTCATGCTCAGTCAGATACAGCTCCTGCTTGGTCAGATGAAGCACTTGCTTGGTCAGATGAAGCACTTGCTTGGTCAGATGAAGCCTCTGCTTGGTCAGACGAACCTATTGCTCGGTCAGATACAGCTCCTGCTTGGTCAGATGAAGCACTTGCTTGGTCAGATGAAGTCTCTGCTTGGTCACATGAAGCTCTTGCTTGGTCAGATGAAGTCTCTGCTTGGTCACATGAAGCTCTTGCTTGGTCAGATGAAACCCATAATGTTTCTTGGTCTCAAGCTGGGCTCTGAGAGAGAAGCTTCAGTTTGGTATTCAAGGAAAGTATTGTACCCGCTACTGGCTGGTGCTGGCCAGTAGAAGGTTGTGAGACATGGCCATGCTGATGGCCACACCAGGAGGATCATGGTAGGTGCACCCTCCAGAAAAATGACTTGTTGATGTTGTTGATTTGGTTGTTCATTTGGTTGGAAATGTGTTATTTGTGTTGTTGTGTCAGGGAGTGAGTTGAGTTAGTGTGGATTGTTGGTCACCGTGAGGGTGAAGTGTGCGACTAGTGGTGACCTCCCCTGTGAGTTCAGTGCTTTGTTTGCGCCTCCCTGGTGATTAATAAAGAGCACTTCTCATGGTGGAATCATGGCCTCCACTGTGTCTCATTCTATGCCGATGCTACAGTATGTTTACCTTAGGAAGGCTCATGCCAGGTTTCTCTAGCCAATTGTGAAGACAAGAATATGATGGTTTATAAAGATTATCATCCTCATCACCAGTAAACATCAAACACTGAAGCTGAACAATGGACTGACCACCCCAGAGTCCAGACCTCAGCACCACTGAATGTGTTTGACTTCTTCAGAAAATGAATAACCAGCTTCTAAGACTGAACTTTGGAGGTGTGTCTGCAGATTCTTTGAGGAACTGAAAGTGAGGCTCCTGAAGAGAGTGGAGGCTGGAATAAAGGTAGAGTGACTCACTGACAGCTGAGAGTAGATTTAGCTGTTGAGGCTTCTGTGTAGGTTTCTGTTAAATATTCTGCTTTTTTCTGATTCATAATGGCCATTTTGACTGAAAAAGTCACTGTATCTATAAAATATGGGTCATATTATTACATACTGTTCAGTCTGAGACCACTTTGAAAATCTTTTTTTTTTTCATTTAAACCTGAAAATAAACAACAGAAAGTTTTAAAATCTTAAAAAATGTAGAACAAAGAAAAGTTGTGAAAATTTCTGCACTATTTATTGAAACTTAAACAAATATGTGACGCTGACCATGTTGAGGTCTTTGTACAAAAAGGTCAGATTGTGTTTTTAGTCTTTTCCAGTGAAGCTCGTGTTCAGACGACTCTCAGTTGGGTTTGATTTTCTGATCGGAGTGCTTCGCACGAATCTGTGGCGTTTCCAGCCTGAGTGGACGCTGTCAGTAAAGCAAAAGAAGGACATGTCAAATACTTAAATTCTCAAATTCATGTAAACATTCAAAGATTCTACTTTTCATTCAAAACATGCTGATAATATCATTTGTATTGAGAAATGTTGTATTAAATTATAAAGGAAGGCAAAATAAAGGCATTTTCACCAGTGCTGTCAGACTTTGGGACTGTACAGTTACATATCGCTGGTATATCTCCATTTTTGTCGTTTTTCAGTTTTTGACATAATTTGAAAATACCTGTTGTTCTTTATGTTGTGTAATACCTTTACCTGTAATAAAGGTAAAGAGTGACACACTGAACACAGAAACATCTGATATTTTATTATATGTATTGATATTTTTAACGCCTAAGCTGAAGCTTGATGACACTCAGGACTTTCCGAACAGGGAAGCTTCTGCTCCTAAACAGCAGAGCTCAGGACTGAGACATCACCTGTAGGAAGCACTGATGTATGTGACACTTTTACTGAAGAATTGCAGACGAGAAACAGACAATCGTGGCCACTTTAGGACAATTTCACGCTGTGTGATTTTGCCTCTCCTCCTGGAGACTCTTCTGCTTTCTTTCTTTTTTGTCACTTCGCAATTTACAGGCTGCTGCAATTCATATCTCCACTGGGCGAGGCTTAGTTTACAGTGAGGGCAGTTCCTGAAGCGGGCCTCGCTTTGTCTCTGTGTGTTAAATCTCAGAGCGGGCCACTTGCCAACCCTGGCTTTTGTATTTTCACCCAAAAATAAGTCTTGGGACTGTGCATCGTTGCTCAGGCACAGGGAAAGAACAATAAAGAAGGTCGGCAGCAGATCGAATCTCCATCTAGCTGTCCCGCGCAGATTTGTTCCCCTGCGCTAATCAAATATGGTCGAGGTTTTGTCTGAACCGTAAAAACTGTGCCTTATAAATATCTGCAGGCTTAGCTCAGACCGGGCAGCGGTGCCTGTAGGCAGCCTCGCCAGAGAAAAGTTTCTTTGTCCCAAGCCGAGCTCTGAGACAGGAGCTTCAGTTTGGTAAACAGAGGTAATCAGGCAAGGTATGTTCACCTTCAGGCTCAGGACAGATCCAGGAGGTTCGTTTCTTTAGCCCAATGGGAGGTTAAAGCATCATCACAAGTGAAGAAAACCCTGCTTTTCAACAACCTGATACTGTAATTTGAGCAAGAGCCGTTATGTTTCTTGAGGTGACGATTGGGAACGGTAGAGGCATCAGGAGTTAAGTTACGAGGAACAGAACGGGCCTGTGTGCCACTTACCTGCAGATTTATTGAGGCAGGAGTAGAAGAAGCAGGCCCTGCTTTTAATTTACGACTACATTAAAAGGTAAACTCGGTTTGTGATAAGGCTGACGAGAAAATGAATGGGCTGCTGCGTATGGAAATAACGAGAGCGCGAGGAGGCTGTGATCTTAATTAGATCAGGACTGGCTGAGTTGGAAGGCGTCGCCCTTCGTTCCAGCAGGTGAAGGAGCTGTTCATCAGAGTGAGCTGCTTCTGTTCCGCACAGCAGGTTTTAGAGAGAGATGCCTTTAACCCTTAGAAATCAAGAGTTATTGCTTTTGTTTTGATATGATATGCAAATCTAATTATGTAGTTACATACTTAACTAGAAAAGTGCATTTCCTGAAGAAAATACAGTGATTGTGCAGCTTAAGCTTGCTAACATGTTGCTAGGTGGTTGCTATGGTATCCCAGATGGTTGCTAGGGTGTTGCTAGGGTATTGCTAGGTGGTTGATATGATATCCCAGATGATTGCTAGCGTGTTGCTATGTAGTTGCTATGGTATCACAGGTGGTTGCTAGGGTGTTGCTAGGTGGTTGATATGAAATCCCAGATGATTGCTAGTGTGTTGCTATGCAGTTGCTATAGTTTCAAAGGTGGTTGCTATGGTGGTGCTAGGTGGTTGCTATGATATCCCAGATGATTGCTAGGGTGTTGCTATGGTATCCCAGGTGGTTGCTAGGTGGTTGATATGATATCCCAGATGATTGCTAGGGTGTTGCTATGTAGTTGCTGTGGTATCACAGGTGGTTGCTAGGGTGGTGCTAGGTGGTTAATATGATATCCCAGATGATTGCTAGCGTGTTGCTATGTAGTTGCTATGGTATCACAGGTGGTTGCTAGGGTGTTGCTAGGTGGTTGATATGAAGTCCCAAATGATTGCTAGGGTGTTACTAGGTGGATGATATAATATCACAGATGATTGCTAGTGTGTTGCTATGCAGTTGCTATGGTTTCAAAGGTGGTTGGTAGGGTGGTGCTAGGTGGTTGCTATGATATCCCAGATGATTGCTAGGGTGTTGCTATGGTATCCCAGGTGGTTGCTAGGTGGTTGATATGATATCCCAGATGATTGCTAGGGTGTTGCTATGTAGTTGCTATGGTATCCCTATTGGTTGCTAGGGTGTTGCTATGTGGTTGCTGGTGGTTGCTATGATATACTACAGAATGTTACTAATGTCATCTGACTTCTGAATATCATCGTAATATAAGCTGGGTGCACTCCTTCATTAATTTGTTAGGATTTTAATTAATTATATAATTAATTATAATTAGTAATAATCAGAATAAACTCAATTCAGAATAAACTCAATTCATGCACCAGTGTAGTTTGTTCTGAGTATGCTGTGCTGTTGTTATCAACTCTGCTTAATTCCATGCTGGTCTATGCTGCTTTATGCTGGGTTGACATACCAGCATCCAAAACATAACATATGCTGGTTTTGCTGGTAATCAGCATAATAACGTCCATTGCTGCTGACCAGCATACCAGCATCTAAAACACAACATATGGTTTGCTGGTGACCAGCTATGCTGGTTTTCTAGCACTTCCAACTCCTGGTGACCATATGGACAGTGTTTCTCCAGAACGTCCTGTCTTCTGTTTGGGTCTTCAGGCTTCAGAATGGCTGGTTCATGATTCCTCTGATTGCTTCCATCCATGTTGTAGCTGGTCGTCCTCTTCCAGCTCTTCCAGGCCTAATGATGGTCTTTTCCAGTGAACTGGTTCTTCTCATAATGTGTCCAAAGAAAGAGTTTGTTTGGTTATCTGGGCTTCCAGAGAGGCTTGATTTGTTTGAGGATCTGTTGGTTTGTTTTCTTTTCCGTCCGAGTTTCTCTCAAAAGTCTTAACCAGCACCAAAGATCAAAGGCATCAGTATTTGTCCTGTCTCACTCGTTTGTTGTCCAGCTTTCACATCCATAAAGAACCACAGAGAAGATCACTGCCTGGAGAATTCTGTCATTTCATTAAATGTAAATTTTTGTCATATAATAATAAAAATATCATAATATAGTTGTGTTTAATGCATCTTATACATAATTTTTTACTCAGCGTGACACAAATGCTAACTTCCACTAGCGCCTCCTTCCGATTTCCTTTGTTGTGTTGGCATCAAGCTAAAGTGCCGCACATTTTCCCACTGGCTTTAATTGTTAAGGCAGATCTACACGGACATTAGGAGCATGTAAAGCCCTATTGGAGCTGGATTAGTTTCACTAGAGGAGGAACAGTAATGTAATTTGTGTGTGATTTGACTGGCCGATTCATTCAGGATAAAGGATCCCAAATTACCCCAAATAGCCCGGAATGATGCATAGTCATTTGGGCATTTCCCTCAGCATTATGCGACAGGCTCCACACTTCCGAACAATAACAACAGGTGTGGCTAAATGGCTGATTGGAGGCGCCGTTTTGTGCTACCGGTTGTGTTATTACATTACTGTGATAGCTATTATTACTGGTTATAGAAGGTAATTCCTTCTGGAATTATTCCTTAGTAGACTAAGTAAAGTACAGACACGGCACATTCGTACTGCATTGAAATCACAGCTCTCGTCGCTAATCACTCAGATCGCAGCACGTCCCCAGATAAAACTAATCCAGCTCAAATAAGGCGGGGCTTTAGACATTCAAGTAATACATTAATTACTTTTTATTATACAGTTTCACAGTTATTCTTTCAGTAAGTACTTCAGATCAAATCCTGACACTGAATATTAATGGAGGAGCGGTTTAGCCTCTTGGCTAACTATGTTTTAGCCTTTTTAGCCAAGAAAATCCCTCAGTTTAAACAGAACCTTGTTCCTACCGCATGTTTGAGCACTTAGCGCTTGAGTAATGAATTCAGTTGTTGTGAGGTGGTCATAGGTGTGTATATCGAGTATCTTCAGCTTCTGCCATGGCTAAGCCAGTCCAGTTTCAGAACCGTAACCACTTCATAATATCTCTTCTTCCTTTAAAAACACAAACTTATTTTTAATATGGATGGACTGATAGTCTGAAATCATACGTTTCTCCACTTGTTTCTACAAACTACAAGTGAGAAGTAATTCATATTAACCCCTTAAATGCCAAAGTTTTATTACACACTTCTATAATCTAAGAACAGCTGCCAGTTTGCACTGACGTCCCTGTAGGTACTGAATAATAAGCCTCAGTGTGTAACAAGCCTGAGATTTTAAGGGGTTAAACCTTAGAATTCGCAATTCAGATTGTACTTTGCTTTTGTTATCGTCAGCAATAACTGTGTAGATAGATTGGAAAAACTTGGTACACATCGTTTTGCGCTCCTGAAACATCTCATAGTTTTCCGTCCTTCGTTTTTGTTGCTGTGGGCCAGAGGTTGCCTGTCGTTGAGTTTTTGAACTGGCAGTCTGTCTCAGAACTGTGGAACAAACCCTTGAATATTTTGTTACCTCCGAGCTGAAGCTTCAGACCGCAGAGGCTGTAGAGCTAAGCGCTAAAACATTTAGCGTTCTCCCCTCCGCACGGATTCCCTCCGCAGGGAAACTCGTTCTGCTTTTCCAACACATGTGGCCTATTTGAGGATGTAGTGGCTCCTTTGGTCATATTTGTCATGTCCTACAAATCAAAGAGGCAAAGCTGAAGATGCTGTCAGTCAAAAGGGAGTGGAATTTCTCTTTTTATTGGACCTGCAGGTTCACGCTGTGGTGAGGTTTGGGGAAAATTGGTTTGTTTAGTCAAAAGAACCCTTCTGTCACGAGGATGACGAAGCTTAGAAACACTCGTGTGAAAAAGAAGCCAACTGGCAGCGTCGAACTTCTCGACCGACTATAAATTAAGAGGAATTCCACTGATTTTTTTTACATTTCAGGGTAATTCAGAGGTTAAGATGTAAACAGAGTCATTCAGAGGGGTTTGATGTAAAATGCTCCATCTTAGTCCAAGTGTTCACAGTGGTGGTGATAGGAACCAGACGTCCACCTCTAAAAACTCCCACACAGAAAGTTACTACAGGAAATGGGTGTAAATGTACTGCCTGGTGACTGAGACACTGTTTCACAAGAGTTTTGAAATGTTCTGGGCCTAAAATGAATTTCCATGCAGGTCTAAGCTGGTCTATACTGGTTTATGCTGGTCTGGTGTTGGTTTAGCTGGTCGCACAGCATGGTCAAGCTGGTTGACCAGCATACCGGCATCCAAATCACAACATATGCTGATTTTGCTGGTTCAACCACGCTGGTCTACGCTGGATTTTCTAGTAGGGTAACCCCCAAAGAAAACTTGTTTTTTTCAGACATATCCACCATCATTAACATTCCATAAAAGCTCAGAAGACTCGTGTAGGTTCACTGGTGGTTTTGGATAGTAAATAAAATGGCTATTTTTGTGTTGTAGTCATGGCAACGCCTGTTTCCTGTCACCACCACTGGTGTCTCTGCAATGAACCATTTCACACCAAACCACTCTGAATCACTCTGTTTACATCTCAGCCGTTTATTATGCAGAAATGTTGAAAAATTGGTGGGATTTCCTATTAATACATAAAAGCGAGGCAGCATGGTAAGCAGTCAGTCTGAGGCTGGATCAGATGGTGAATTATCTAGCCTGCTAACTGCAACAAATTGGAGAAAAACATTGACTGGCATTTCTTGCCAGTGGAACATCCGTCAGAGGTTGTGGGCTGTTTTGCGGGTTCTGGACTTTCAGAAAAGACTAGAAATGATTCAGAAACCAACAGACATTCAGCCTTTGGCTTGGGTTCAGCAGTGCAGTCTCTGTTGCCTTAATACTCGACAGAGTTCACAGTCTATCAGTCAAAACATCACATAATCACATAATGACATTTAACTAAGGCTCAGTGATAGTAATTATTATCTTCATAGGCCTTTCGATCGGCCGTAGTGAGTCGCCATGCGTGTGCCCTGCCAGTGTGCTGTTGGAGGCATCTCTGTGGGCAGAATATCATGCACCCACAAATATCCCACTTTCCACATCTCCTCTGACGTCGTACGTTTGAACATGCTCCTCTGAGCCGGGCTCTGCAGACGGCCTGGATTAGTGTGAATGGAGGCTGGGGAGGCACGCCGGTGGGGTTTGGAGGGGGGTGGACCATAACATTGGCCCATTTTGGCCAGGCCATACTGGGCAGCGATGGAGGTTTCCCCTCCTCCGTCATTTCTTCCATGACTGCCGTGTCTGTTTTCAGCAGCGGCCGACCTGGAAGCGTGTCGGAGACTGCGGCTTTTGTTTTATATAAAAAAAGATGTTAAATGTCTGAACCCCGAGTCAGCGTTTTCCACCCAGCACGAGGGAACAACTGGGGCACTTTAGCGTAGACATGCACACACACACACACACACACACACACACACACATTTCACCGTGTTACAGTATCTATATACACCAATCAGGCATAACATTCTGACCACCTCCTTGTTTCTCCGTTCATTGTCCATTTTATCAGCTCCACTTACTATATAGGTGCACTTTGTAGTTCTACAGTTACAGACTGTAGTCCATCTGTTTCTCTGATACTTTGTTAGCCCCCTTTTACCCTGTTCTTCAGTGGTCAGGACCCCCATGGACCCTCACAGGGCAGGTACTATTTGGGTGGTGGGTCATTCTCAGCACTGCAGTAACACTGACGTGGTGGTGGTGTGTTATTGTGTGATACCTCAGTGTCACTGCTGGACTGAGAATAGTCCACCAACCAAAAATATCCAGCCAACAGCGTCTTGTGGGCAGCGTCCCGTGACCACTGATGAAGGACCAGAGGATGACCAACACAAACTGTGCAGCAGCAGATGAGCTATCGTCTCTGCCTTTACATCTACAAGGTGGACCGACAAGGTAGGAGTGTCTAATAGAGTGGACAGTGAGTGGACACAGGGACAAGGGAGCTAAAAACAGTCAACAGTCATTTTCAACTTATGTCAAAAATGGAGATACAAGGTTTTGTTTTATAGAGAGAGAGAGAGAGAGAGAGAGAGAGAGAGTCAGAGAGAGAGAGAGCAGTCAGAGCACTGTCTCCAGTCCCTTTGCACATTTTGTTTTGCTCCATCTTTGGGGAGAACATGACTGTCATAATCAGACTACCAGCATGACTGAACGTACTGTAACCCGGTGCTGACAGGTTCTCCAAAACAAACTCATAGCTTTTGAAGTCTAATATAAACCTTAACTGGCCCCCAACCCTCTATTACAAACCTGAAGTCCAAACGGAATTACTTTTCTTTCTCTGCAGTTCCCACTGCAGCAGCTGTGGCGCAGATGTCTGTTCATTCTGACAGATGATAGATTGATTAATTAAATGTGTGGCTGTGAAATGTCATTCAGACCATTTGGTGATTTTAACTCTTGGTCTTACACAGAAAACTCCTGAAGGACAGCGGCGCTCTGTTTACCGTGTAGATACGGTACTACAGCACTAGTCACAGCCTGTATGCTCTCTATATGCTCTTGATCCTGTACAGCTCATCTTATACAGTTTGTGTTAGCAATCCTCTAACCCTTCAACAGTGGTCAGTTTTTGACCACAGAGCTGCTCTTGGCTGGATATTTTTGGTTGGACAGTCCAACCTAGCAGTCACACTGATGTGTGTAAAAACCCCAGCAACCCTGCTGTATCTGATACACTCATAACAGCACCACACACACACTTCCATGTCAGTGAGACTGAGAATGGTCCACCACCCAAATAATATCTGCACAACAGCTGCCATATGGTCGGAAACTGACCACTGAGGAATGGAGGTGGGCTGATACACTGTGCAGCAACAAATGAACTTCGGTCTATAACTTTGCACCTACACAGTGAAGCTGTAAGGTTGGTGTTTCTAATAAAGTGGCCAGTGAGTGGAAGGACAAGGTGGGTGTTTCTAATAAAGTGGCCAGTTAGTGGAAGCACAAGGTAGGAGTTTCTAATAAAGTGGCCATTTAGTGGAAGCCAAAGGTGGGTGTTTCTAATAAAGTGGCCAGTTAGTGGAAGCACAAGGTGGGTGTTTCTAATAAAGTGGCCAGTTAGTGGAAGTAGAAAGCAGTTGTTCCTAATAAAGTGGTCAGTGAGTGTGCAGTAAAAGCTGTTGTCGGCCACGATTGCATAGGACTTTCCCGTTTCATGAAATTGAATGGACTGAAAGCTCCACAATGGCTGTTTGCTCCTGAAGTGCTAATGCTCGCTAATTGCCTCTCAGTATGTTCTTTTGTTTGAGCTCTAACAGAGAGTGTGAGTGTGTCCTTCACTTGTCTAAGGCTGTAATATTAGGAATTTCCTTCTGAAAGCTGATCTCATTCCCACCTGCAGAGGCTTTGGCTGCATAAGAAGGTGAACAACACTGGTTCACTTGTTTTACCTCTGTGTCGTTTGTATGCTGAATGTTTACCACATTTTTGGACTATTTTAGATTTTAGAAAAACAGTTCCAGCAGCCGTTAGGACTGCACTGATCTGGACTAGTTGGCAGAATCAAAATAATTTAAGGCTCAAAAGAAATAGTTTTTTTTTTCTTTGATTATTGTAATTATGCTTATACTTATCATAAAAGCATATAGACTCAAACTATATATATATATATATATATATATATATATATATATATATATATATAATAAAACCTTGTATCTCCATTTTTGTCATTTTTCAGTTTTTGACATAATTTGAAAATACCTGTTTCTCTCTACATTGTGTGTAAATTTCATGATGAATGGACCAAAAGAAACGACCCACTTGGAAAGAAGTCTGGTTCCACTGACTCACATTAAAAGTAAAGTATGTTTTTTCCTTCCACTGTAAAGTTCTCATTTTTCCGACAGCAGCGCAGTAGAAGTGCTCCAAAAGTGTAACATTTTATTTGGGATCCTTTTTATTATTTTTGTTCACCCATTACTAATTACTTATTTCCTGGGTAAGTTCCTAAATTTCTTTAGAACATGTTTGACCTATGGTCAGCACTCTATCCGTGCATGACTTGTCTAACATTTTAATTCATAATTAAGTCTGATTAAATAAATATCCTTTGGTGAATGTATAGAATTGGCAAATGTTCAAACAAGACTGGAACTTTGTGGTCAGTTCCCTCAAACTACAGTCAGAAAAGTCTTGTTTTGGCAATTTTTTCTTTATGTTTCGCTCCACCCTAAACGAGTCTTCTGAGTTTTATATGGAATGTTAACGGAAAAATTTGGAAAATCTGAAAAAATAAGTTTTTTTGGGAACTATTTTGCCTCACAACACCCTGCACGTATCCCTCCACCATGAATAAATTAAAATATGTATATATTTTAATCCCAAAACATTCTTAAAACTATCATAATAACAGTGTCTCAGACATCATGCAGTGAATTCATAACCATTTCATGTAATTCTGTGAGGGAGCTTTTAGAGGTGGACGTCTGGTTCCTATCAACACCACTGTGAACAGTTCTGTGTCCTGAACAGAGCATTTCACACCAAACCACTCTGAACGACTTTATTCACATTTTAAGGATTTAACTGTGCTGAAATTTTGAAAAATCGGTGGAATTCCCCTTTAAGTGAAGTGATTCAGTTAAACAAATCCTGAATTCTAAAGGAAAAATTCAGATCACGGCTATTTGCCCAAAGCATCTTAGCAGAAAATGATTCTTAGATGGTAGAGCGAGCATCACAGTGAACACTCTCTCTCCCAGGTAAGATGACCCTAACAGTAATATGCTTTTGGGAAACTGGGCCCAGTTCTGTTATCAGTGGATACTCAGTGTTTCAGTATCAATCTCGGAAAATAAAAAGTGGTATCGTGCCATCTTTAGCATGCTTTTGGTCCACTTCAAGGCCCAGGTTGGAGACTGCGGACATCAAACTGGGCTTCTGTAGCAGCTCCCGTTTCATAAAATCCACCGGAACGTTCTTCTGAGGAATCTAATGACTCATGAATACAGCAGGACTTTTAAGTTAGAACATGAGGTAGCCAGTTTCAAATGTTCTCTCAGGATCTGGGATCAGCTTGTCTTTACATTCTAAGTAATACAGCTAGAATTAGACTGTGCAGCTGAGCTTAGCGCTGTGATATTACTTTTCAGGCACTTTATAAAAAAATGGGCCACCAATTATAAAGGGAGTAGCCTAACACAGTGGGTTCCATCATGGACGGCACTTGTTTTATACGCAGCCATAAAGTCGCATTTCATACCCTCGAGATCTCTCTGCATCACAAAGACTAGATTGAAAGTTTAATTATAAAAGTGGTCTGAAGTGGTTTTTGCTGAGGGCCTCTTAACGTTGAGGCCTTGATGTGTCCTCAGTAAAACTTATGTAAGTGCCTCAGCGGATTTCGCCACGTTCTTAACAACGGAATATGAATACTGTAACAGCCCATCCCGGCTCCACTGGTGGTATTTACTCAGCATACTGGTAGAGAGATAAGAAGAGAAAAGAAGCCCGGGCCCGTTTAGGTGGGGTTCTGAACTGTCCATCTGGTCATTTCACATCTTGCTACGTCAGTGTTTCCTTTCAGATCAGAGCCAAATGCGTATTTTTTGTTCATGCTTTCTCTCACACGTGACTGCAGTTTCATTGAACTCCCACATTCTTTGTAAGGCTGTTAAGAAGAAGAAGGAGGAGACTTGGCTTGACTAGGACAGGTTCCAGTTAGTCAAGGCTCAAACCATTCCTGAATCTTAAATGGCTCTTTATTCAAAATATAGTGCACTATGTTGGTGTAGACAACTATGGCTAAATCCCAAATGATTTTTTTATGGCTACATAGTGGACTTTTTGGGTGTCGATGACTATGGCTGAATCCCAAATGACTCTTTATTGGATATATAGTGCACTATTTGGGTGTATATGACTATGGCTGAATCCCAAATGACTTTACTGGATATATAGTGCACTACTTCGGTGTATATGACTATGGCTGCATCCCAAATGACTTTATTGGACATATAGTGCACTATTTGGGTGTATATGACTATGGCTGAATCCCAAATGTCTCTTTGTTGGCTACATAGTGGACTTTTTGGGTATAGAAGACAATTAATGAATCCTAAATAGCTCTTAATTTGATATATAGTGCATTATTTTGGTGTAGGTGACTATGGCTGAATCCCAAATGGTTCTTTTTTGGATATATAGTGCACTATTTGGGTGTAGACTTCACAGGCTGAATCCTAAACGGCTCTTTATTGGATGGATAGTGGACGTTTTGGGTATAGAAGACTATGACTGAATCCTAAACGGCTCTTTATTGGGTATATGATGTACTTTTTGGGTGTTGAAGACTATGACTGAATCCTGAATGGCTTTTTTATTACATCCATCGTGCACTAGACTTCACAGGCTGAATCCCAAATGGTTCTTTATTGGATAGATAGTGTACGTTTTGAGTATAGAAGACTATGAATGAATCCTAAACGGCTCTTTATTTGATATAATGTGTACTTTTTGGGTGTTCAAGCCTATGGGTGAATCCTGAATGGCTCTGTATTGGATATATTATGTACTTTTTGGGTGTTGAAGACTATGACTGAATCCTGAATGGCTTTTTTATTACATCCATAGTGCACTAGACTTCACAGGCTGAATCCCAAATGGCTGGATACATACTGCACTATTAGAGTGTAGGCTGCAAAGGCTGAAACCCAAATAGCTCTTTATTGGATATATAGTGCACTATTTGTAGAAATAGCTCTTTATTGCATATTTTATTGGACACTGCAACACTCGCACGCCTACCACATTTTTGGGCATGTCACTGTCATAACCGTGCATATTTGCACTTTTCTTCCCACTAGAGCACATTTTAGATTATTAGCGATACTGATGGCTCACAGCTGAGCGCTGCTGATGTATCAGTGTGGCCTTTTATGCTGGATGTGTGCAGGAAGGGGAAATGAACACAAAGTAGTGCAGTTATGTATTCCAGAACAAGGCCCAGAGAAGTCGCTATAATGAGCATGATACCACAAACTAGCCAACTTTAGCAACATTATAGCGAAATTAACTACATTGTTGATGCTTTTTCACAGTACTGAACTTTGTGTTCTTTACCAGGGTCAGCTCACTGGCCTTTGGGAATTAGCATAGCTCACCATTAGGGGAAACAGTGGAAAAGCTAATCCTGTGTTTACATGTTGGCAATTAAAATAGTGTGTTTCTGTTTGTTTTTGTGTGGCTAACAGTAGCATGCAGGCGTGTAAAGCTTTTTCAGTCTCTTTTATTTATTTAAGGTGGAAAAAAGTCATTTGGAGCCACTTTTGGTCTTGACCACTTTACATTTTGTGACATTTTTTTATCATAATCAAAGCTGTTTGTGAGAATCTTGGCTTAGCTACGGCCCTGGCTGTGGCTCATCACTTCTGCTATAAAACAGTTTGCTTATGTCCAGTTTGTGCTGTTGATATTTTATATTCAGTAACAAAGTGTGTAAGAAGGCTGGGCAAAGTTCAACCTAGTTAGGCCACTGCAGGGGTCGCAACAGGCGGCTCTGGAGCTGCATGTGGCTCTTTTACTGCCCTGTTGTGGCTCCACAGCAGAATTCGATTTTTAGGTAACGCTGGAGTTAATGTAGAACTGCTATTTCACCCTTTAACCCTGAAGGTTGGGGTGCAGACTGCTGGTCACCATAGCAATGCAGACAACAGTCTTGCCTAGCCAGTAGCTAACAAAAAGGTAAAGAGAGAGATTTAAGATGAACATCGATAATTTGGAGACGAATGGACTTCTTTGTGTTTATAATCATTCCAGCTGGTTTCCTGATACGTTTAATCTGCAGCGAGAAACTGACAAACACTAAAAAGTCATGAAGCTGAAGTCGCTCCTCATTCACCAGCTTCTTGTTTGAATTTTCCCATTCCACCTTAAATGGTGCAGCAGCTACATTCTGGCGTCTCAGACACCATTTAAGGTGGAACGGGAAAATTCAAACAAGAAGCTGGCGAATGAGAAACGACTTCAGTTTAACGTTGAGAGACATTTTACAAAAAACTGTTCTACTTCTGTGGAAAAATTTCCTGCTGGAGATGTGAGAAAAGCAGCTATAGCTGAGCTAAAGCTTAAAGCAGAGCAAAGTGAGTCTGTGTTTTTGTTTATATTACATTTTGAGCCTGTACTAGTACATCAGCTCATACTGAGACATATTTAGCCAAGATGGTAAAAAGGACATAAAATGTTGTGGCTCCCAAAGTGGTTAGATTTTTGTTAAAAGGACAAATTGGCTCTGATTGACATTTGTGTTGCGACCCCTAATGCAAAGGCCTATTTGTTTCAAAAGTCGACAAATATTCAAAGTCTACACGCTTCCAGTGGAATGGCAGTGGAAAATAAGCCACTGCAGCAGCCCGACCTTCGGTACGTAGCGCAATAAGGAGCCAGCCCATCTGTTTGACTAAGGCCTGTAGGCTTGTAGGCTGAGTGCCGGGGCTGCTGGCTAAGCCGAGAGCCCAGGCCCGTGAGGCCTGAGTGCGCGGGCCCTGCCTGAGGCTTTGGCGCATTCATAGCCAAATCCTCCTCTGAATGGAGCCTCAGACGTGAGCTCAGAGCTGCTGCTGCCATGGCATTACCTCATCGATTCTGCGGCAGAACAATGCACTCCGCAGCCGAACGCTTCGCCGTGGCGGTCAGCTCAGCAGCACTGGGGAATCCTCCAATGTTCCGAGGCAGTATATGCGCTGGAGGACTTCACACATTAGCCAAGATGGTGAATCATTCCTCCTGTTTATGTGTTTGTGTGACTGTCACTTCACTCTCACTGCAATTAGGCCTCAGGCCAACGGGTGCAGCAGCAAGGGAATTCGCTTACCTCTGTTCGAGCAGAGGAAGACGGTTCAAACTTGGAGAGCTAGAAGTACCTTCATCTAGTGTTTTTTAATCTTCTCAGAGCAAAAACAGTTGTCTTTGCAGCATATGGAAGCAATCAGAGGGTCAAGAGGTCCAGACATGGCATGACCCCGGTCTGAAAAGAACCAGTGTCTTAGGGGGCAGGCTGTTTACAAACACTTCATCCAATAATTATTGTGCAGCTCGCAGACGCTAAGCTAAGCTGTGAGGATAATTAAGCTCGGTCTAGACCCTTAAAGGAGCACTCCTACCAAAATGAAAAGATATAACCATCACTACATCTGCACTGCAAAAAATGGGATCTTGTCAAGTGAAATGATCTTAAATCTAGTTGATGTATCTAATATTTCCCATTTTGAGAAGGTTGTGCACTTATTATAAGATTATCCAGTGTATGTCTAGATATTATTTACTTGTTTTAGGTCACTTTATTAAGTAAAATGATCTCACTGTACTGGCAGATAATTTTGCTGGTTTCAAGCTCATTTCTTACAACAAGCAAAATGATCTGCCAGTATAGTGAGATCATTTTACTCAATAAAAATGACTTAAAACAAGTAAAACATGTCTAGAAATAAGGTAAACAATCTTAAATTAGGCTTATAACAATCTCAACAGGGAAATATTAGATTTATTGACTATTTTTAAGATAATTTTACTTGACAAGATGCCATTTTTTGCAGTGTGGTGTAAACATGCCTAGTCCCATCTTACAGCTGTGTTGCGGTGGTGAGAATTTCTGGTTTAAAAACTAGAAAAAATGCGTCTCGAAGGTTTGAGGAACTTTTGAACTACTTTGCTGTTGATTTTATTGAATTTTACTTGGTTAGCTGGCAAATGCAGATAGCTAACTGTATAACTGTAGTAACTGTGAGGACAAGGCTAAAAGCTGAAGTTAGTGAAGTAACTGGCTGTCTAGATCTCTGACCTTGGTTTTGCTCCATTTCTCTGACTGAAAGGGTCAGGGATGAAAAAACTCATCTCTGGTGTTCATTTTGTTCTAAATAAAGATAGAATTACAACTTTCGTCAATGTATTATGTACTAATGTAATAATAAAACTATGTATGATTAACTTTTCGGCCGGTGGCTGGACTAGCAGTCATGATTGGGTGACACCACAGGGATTCCCAATGGTTATCTGTTGTATTCACGGTATAATACAGTATAAAAAGCAGCATAAAATTGTATTATTTAGTATTAAACTAATTTTAAAAAAATTTTAGGCTGGGATGCCCCTTCAAAGCATCTAGCGTCTCTGAATAATGACCTGTATTCCTGATGTTCATCTCTTCTTAGGTTCAACCTCTTCACCTGCCCTCCTGCTCCAGTGTCAGCCATGTTGGTTATCTTGGCCTTCATCATCCTCTTCCACATCATTTCAGCGATACTGCTCTTCATAGCAACTACCAACAATGTGAGTTCAGTTCTGTGGCTCCACATTACGGACTTTACTTTTAACCCAAAGTTTAAAAACATGTTATTTATGGTCTTTAATAAGAATAAACGAAGCGGTGGTTGACATGCTGTATAAAAGTCCTGTGAAAATGTCTAAGCAATAGGAAATCAGTATGTTTTTGTCAGTAAAAACACTATATTACGGTACAATAAATACAAAAACATAAATACAGTGAAAAATTACTGTTTTTTTGTCAAAAACATAACTGATATCTTATGAGCTGTTTGGATTTCTCTGTGCTCTCCAGGCAAGGCATAAAATTCTGTTCTATTCAAGTTGATTTGTATAGTGCATTTTACAACAGGCATTGTTACAAAGCAGTTTCCAGCTCCGAGCCCCAGGCGAGCGCTTATTGTATTAATATTATTTGTATTTATTCTAATGTAAGTCTTTTTCTGAGCATATAAATGCTCCCTGACCAGATAAATAGATTCTTAAATGTGCTTTTCTAGGGTGCCTAAAATTTTCAAGTGTGCGTGAGAAATAAAAGGGGATGAATAAACTAGGAAAGTGAAAGCTTATTCAAAAATATGATGAAATGTGGGGCTGGATCAAAAATTAAAAATGAATTAACTGGAATTCCCCATTATTATTAGCTTTAATAGCTAATTCAGGGAGATCGGTCCCCATGGACCCTCACAGAGCAGGTACTGTTTGGGTGGTGGATCATTCTCAGCACTGCGGTAACACTGACGTGGTGGTGGTGTGTTAGTGTGTGTTGTGCTGGTGCGAGTGGATCAGACACAGCAGTGCTGCTGGAGTTTTTAAACACTGTGTCCACTCACTGTCCACTCTATTAGACACTCCTACCTTGTCGGTCCACCTTGTAGATGTAAAGGCAGAGACGATAGCTCATCTGCTGCTGCACAGTTTGTGTTGGTCATCCTCTAGTCCTTCATCAGTGGTCACAGGACGCTGCCCACAGGACGCTGTTGGCTGGATATTTTTGGTTGGTGGACTATTCTCAGTCCAGCAGTGACACTGAGGTGTTTAAAAACTCCAGCAGCACTGCTGTGTCTGATCCACTCAGACCAGCACAACACACACTAACACACCACCACCATGTCAGTGTTACTGCAGTGCTGAGAATGATCCACCACCCAAATAGTACCTGCTCTGTGAGGGTCCATGGGGGTCCTGACCACTGAAGAACAGGGTAAAAGGGGGCTAACAAAGTATGCAGAGAAACAGATGGACTACAGTCTGTAACTGTAGAACTACAAAGTGCACCTATATAGTAAGTGGAGCTGATAAAATGGACGATGAGTGTAGAAACAAGGAGGTGGTCAGAATGTTATGCCTGATCAGTGTATGTAAGTATCAGATAGTTCCCGTTATTGATGATTCTCTGTTGATTCCAGGCTTGGTGGGTTGCAAGTAAAGGAAACTTCTACACTGACCTGTGGTACAGCTGTAACGTCACCTGTGTGGATATACCCAGCAGTTCATCCACAGATGCAGGTAAACTTTCATTTTTATTACAATTTAATATTTTCTCATTATTATATAACCTCCAGTTTCTTTACTGGGAACTCCAACTTTGTACGTCCACTTACTGGCTACTTTCACTGGCTTACACTCTTAAAAAAGTTGGTTCCTCAAGAGTTCTTTTACATAGAACCATTTTTTTGCTAAAGCATGAACACTCAAAGAACCTTGTGCATGATTGAATGGCTTATATCATGAAAGCGTTCTTCAGATTGATGGATAATATGCTGATTATGGTTCTATATAGAACCTTTATGAAAACTGTTTCTTATTGTTACAGTGTCAAGCTTGTAACAATATAAGAACCCTTTTCAAAAGGTTCTGTGTAAAACCATCTATAGCACATACATACATGCTTCTTTGCATGGTGAAATGGTTCTTCAGATTGGTGGGGAATGTGTGGTATATGGTTCTATATAGAACCTTTTTGAAAAAAGGTCTTCTGTTGTTACAAGCTTGACACTGTAACAATAGCAGAAGCCTTTTCTCCATCAATCTGAAGAACCATTTCACCATGCATGGTTCTTTGATTGTTCATGGTTCTATACAGAACCGCTGTCTTTACTAAAGAACCCTTGAAGGACCATCTTTTTTTAAGCAGAGTACAGACTGTATTCTGTATGCAAGGGTACTCTTCTTAAAAAAAGATGGTTCTTCAAGGGTTCTTTAGTAAAGACAGCGGTTCTGTATGTACAAGGGACAAACCAAAAACCAACTTGGCTTCTTCTTTGACAGCTTCTTATTATTCTTTTTCCATTCCACCTTAAATGGCTCTGCTTTCACATTCTGATGCTGACGCACCATTAAGGTAACTGGGGCATCATTTAAGGTGGAACCAAAAAGTCCATTAAGAATCCAACTTTAGACTCATGAAAAGAGGAACAGGATAAAATCCAACCGCTCCGGATTAAAACCGCAGTTCCTTTTCAAAAACTGGAAACTGGAAATACCATTTCCAGTTTCCAGTGCCCAACACCATTCGCCAAACTAAATGGGCTGTAAGATGCTTTACAGACTGGCTGGAACAAAACAACATTAATACTGATCTGGCAAAAACTGACAAAACTGAGCTGAACTTGATATTGCGGCAGTTTTATGGCTCAGTCTGATTTGGTCAGACTCTGAAGATCAGACTACACGTTTGGCGAATGGTGTTGGGTTCATTTCTGGCTGATTCCAGGTTGTTTAGCTGTTCTTCTGTCACAGCTGCCGACTGAAAAGCTGCTCAGTGGTGACAGTTTGGGAATTTAGTGTAAGGAGCTGGAGAACGAACTGCCGGCTGTGCAGCGAGTGGGCGGAGCTCGTTACTCTGACGTAGCAACAAGCTGCTCGTTAAGGAACTATAATTTGGTGAAGGAACTGCGAACATTAAAACATATTAAACGCCGCGTTCACGGCCCAGTTTATTAATTTATTACTGTATTTATTTAACTGTTGTATTAAAACAATAGAACACTCGAGGAGTGTGTTATCGCCAATAACATCACGGCTGTGATGATCTACGGTGACCAAATCACAGCCGTGATGTTATTTGCGATACACACTCCCTCTCAGGTTCTACTGCTTAAGTATAATCTATGAATTTTCATTATAATAGTATAATCTGTAGATACTCATAGTTGGGTAAACTACATTTAGGATGCTAAATCTCTGCCATATCATCTGCTACACAAGGAAGGTGGAGCTAAACAAGAGGGGTTTCTAATAAAGTGGCCAGGTGTACACAAGCTTACATTACTTTCCAAAATAAGCAGACAAGGAAATGTTTGACTTCTACTAACAGTAACGCCCGTTTCTGTGATGAACAGGTTACCTTCAGGCTGTGCAGGCTACTTTGATCCTCGCCACCATCTTGTGCTGCGTAGGCTTCTTCGTCTTCATCCTTCAGCTCTTCCGTCTGAAGCAAGGAGAGAGATTTGTTTTCACGGCCATCATTCAGCTTCTGTCTTGTAAGTTTCAATGAGGATAATATCTTCATCTTTGGAAACAAATATTGGTAATAACAGCGACGTTAAAGTCCGTGTGAATGTATTTGTGCATTTCTGTATGACGCATTGTGAGTGAAACATGGTATCAGGGAGGGTCTCTGAGCCCCCTGAGCATTTTCATGATAGGTGGGGGAGGTGGGAGGTGCCTGCTGGTGCACGGTGATGTCATCAAAAATCAGAAAACATTTTACATGCAGGGCTAAAGTCACATTTTGATGGAAGATTATGGGAACACAAGAATTTAGTCTTTTAAGCTGCGTGATGTGTTGAATCGCGTTTGACTACGAACGCAAACTAACAAGGTAAACATGATTTTGGGGTGACTTTAATGAGGAAAGACTGGATCACTCTTCACATTATCAACTCTATTCAGTATTTTCTTGCTAATTTTACAAGTTGCTCTTGAACGCACATAACAAGTTCTCATACTGATGTTTCCTAAAGGCACAGTTTGTGGACACTTAATCATCAGACCTTTATGAGCTGGATGAACATTCCATTCTAAATCCATAGGCATTAATATGGAGTTGGTCCCCCTTTGCAGCTCTAACAGCTTCCACTCTTCTGGGAAGCTTCTACAGGATGTTGGAGAGTCTGTGGGAATTTGTGTTGATTCATCCAGAAGAGTATCTGTGAGGTCAGAGACTGATGTTGGACGAGAGGGTCTGGCTCACAATCTCCATTCTAGATCATCCCAAAGGTGTTCAGGAGGGTTGAGGTCAGGGCTCTGTGCAGGCCACTGGAGTTCCTCCACACCAAACTGGTCACTCCATGTCTTTATGGAGCTGCTTTGTGCTCAGGGTCTCAGTCACGCTGGAACAGGAAAGGCTCTTCCTCAAACTGCTGACACAAAGCTGGAAGCAGATAACTGTGTAAAATGTCTTTGTGCTGCAGCATCAGCATCACCCTTCACTGGAACTGAGGGGCCCAAACCCTGAACAACAGCCCAGCCCATCATCCCTCCTCCACCAAACTGTACTGTTGTGCATTCCAGTAGGTAACGTTCTCCTGATATCCACCAAACCCAGATTCATCATCAGACTGACAGACAGTGAAGCTGGTTCATCACTCCAGAGAACACGTTTCCACTGCTCCAGAGTCCAGTGGTGGCGCTTTACACCCCTCCAGCCGACGCTTGGCTTTGCACATAGTGATCTTAGGCTTGTGTGCAGCTGCTCAGCCATGATAACCCATTTCATTAAGTTTCTGATACACAGTTCTTGTGCTGATGTCGCTTCCAGAGGCAGATTGGAACTCTATGTTGAGTGATGCTACAGAGGATAGGCCGTTATACACACATCAGCACTCGGCGGCTCCACTCTGTGAGTGTTTGTGGTCTACCGTGTCGTGGCTGAGCTGTTGTTGCTCCTAGACTCTTCCATTTCACAATAATAGCACTTACAGTTGTCTGGGGCAGATCGAGCAGGGCAGAAATTTCACAAACTGACTTGTGGTAAAGGTGGCATCCTATGACAGCGCCACGTTTAAAGCCACTGAGCTCATCACTGCGACACATTCTACTATGGAGATTGCAAGACTGCGTGCTTGATGTTATACACCTGTTAGTAATGGGTGTGGCTAAAACACCTGAACTCAATAATTAGGAGGGGTGTCCACATACTTTTGGCGATATAGTATATATTATACACTGTACTAGCGCAGTATTATTTGTAGTTATCACCTAATACCTACTTTATCTATTCAGTACTTTATTAATTAAATCAGCTGCTGGTGTTAGAAATTAATGAATCTATGTGAACCAAACTTTGTTCATCAAACCAGTTCAAAAGATATACAGTACTTAGAAAAAAACATTTTACCACATGATATATGGTTTTAGACAGTTTGCTCAGGTGGCACACTATTCTGTATTCAATCCAAACTGTGTTTATGCAATTACAGTAATATTGGCCTCTACATAAGAACCTCAGCTATTTCCAGCAATGTTTTGTGAGCATTCTGACAAAATCCAGACTCAGATCTTCCGTCTCTCAGTTATGCTCAAAACATATACTTTGGGTTTTTTTTAAATGGTAATTTTCTACATTTTAGAATAACTCTGAAAACAAAAACTATGAAATCACACACACGCAATCATGCATACAAAAAAGGTGTTAATTAAATCAAAAAGCACGTTGTAATCTTGTATAAATGTTCTATTTTAGTTTCTTGAGTAGCTGTTCTTTGTCTTGACGCTGCTTCACACTTGTTCTCTCAAGCAGCTTTATGAGGAGCCAACATTAGTGAGAAACACACATCCGCTAAGACCTGGTTCAGTGATGAAAATGAAGTTAGAGACCATTTATTAATTACATTTCCAATCATAACAGCCTTTAAGTACAGATTATTAATTTTAACAAGAGATATTTCTGAGGAGATCAGATATAAGATAATCCACTTACATAAGGAAAGAATGAAGTCAAAGGAAAATAAGAGAAAGTTTTCAAAACTGGAGCTCAAAAACAGATTAAAAACTAGAGAAATGAGAAATATCATCATAACCAAGGCAGCCAGGTACCACATCAGTATGTCTGAAATTATAGTGGAACATGTTGATTTTGTAACCGGGATCATTTACAGCGACTGTCTACGACTTATATAGCAAAAAAAGACATCTCATAATATTAACTGAATATTTTAGATTATAATTCATTGCTTCATTACAAATTTGTAACGTCAGGTCTGACCTCATCTGCCCTCCGTATCTCTGTGCAGCCCTGTGCGTGATGATCGGCGCGTCCATCTACACGGCGGAGCGGACGAGCTTCCAGGCGAAGGAGGTGCAGAGCGGCGAGTACGGCTACGCCTTCGTGGTGGCCTGGGTGGCCTTCCCCATGACCCTCGTCAGCGGCTTGATGTATCTAGTGCTGAGGAAACGCAAGTAGGCGACGCTCGACAACAGCCCACCTCACCAGCTGCCACCAGCTACAGCCTTAGCCAAAAGAATTTATTTTGTAAATATACTTTTTTTTTTTTAAATGTGTAGTTCCATGCCAAAATGTTATATTGTGAAAAAAAACAAAACAAAATAAAATAAAAATAAATCTCAATATTAACCGTAGCATACTGGAAACTAACTTTAGTTTTTCTTTTTTTCAAAGTGATGTACTATGTAGAGTTTTAACCCTCTTCTTGTTCTAAGCATTGAAATTGTGCTGTGCTGTTGGGAAAATGACAGACTTGAAAATAAAAGGCAGAATGACATCCGAAATACGAATATGTTCACATAAAACCACTATTTAGGCTTCACAGAAAACAGAGGGGACATTTAACTGTCGGGAGACATTAATACGGCTTCGTAACACCTACATGAGCCCTTCATGACAACTGACATAAACCTACGTAAACATTTATAAAGGCTTATTTCAAGGTTACAACTGTTGACCTCTACGTCAGGCGACAGTAGCCATATTCATCAAAGCTGTGTATGGTAAAATATGATTATTAAAGCATATCGCCGCTGTCCAAAGGAAAACAAGTGTCCACAAATTTGTTTACAGGAGAGACCAAAAACACTCTTAGTTTTCAGTGAAAGTCAATGTAAAGAGGTTTTCTTCAAAGTGATTTTAGAGCATTTCTATTGGTCCATTCATTATAGAATTTTCACACTACGTAAAGGACAGCTGGGGTGTTATAAAAGCATCTTTGGTGCATCTGTAGATCAAACTCATGTCTGGCAGGAGTGCATGTAAATTTAAGCGTAATAGTCCAACTAACCCAAACTAGCATCAATATCATCAATAATACCAATAATAAGAATAAAAATGTAAAATAACAATACTGCTAATTTAGCAATCCAGTACTAAAGCAGATTTCTTATGCGTATTGTTATTAACAAATGCTGCAACTATTCCATGCTCCATTTAAAGACGCATTACACCGTGTTTCTGTTTTATACTGCAGACTCCACCCACAAAATCAACAACGCAAAAAAACACAGCTAAATCTTTATTTTCACTCGGAAATACATCGAGGGCGACCCTCATTTTCAGTGCAGCCGGCCACTTACGGCGCACATGGACTGAAAATAAAATAAAATGGAATTTAATCAGTCTAAACTAAAATGAACAATAAAATCAAACGAGATAAAAAGGAAAAAAAGAACAGTTAAGATTGAATTAATAAGGGGAACAATAAAATAAATAAAACCAAGATAAAGTAGTTAAAACTAACTAATAGACTTCAACATAAAGGGATAAACAAGGCAAACTGAAATTTGAAGCTATGAAATAAAAGTACTGTAAAGAATAATAAAATAAGAGTAATAGAATTAAGATCAAATAAAGAAATCGAGATATTAATCAGCCTCATAAAATGAAATAAAAAAAAATTATGGAGAAAAAATTAAACTCAGCTAAAAGAGTTACAGGCACTCTGGAGGTGGCTGAAGTTAAAATGACCACAATCGAGTTGAGTTTGAGAGACCGCTGTGGTGAACTCCAGCTCACTGGCGCTCTGCGGCTAAAAGATTTTCCCAGTTTCAGTGAAGACTCTCGGTACCTGACAGGTGATCCAGTCGAGTCAATACAGCGTTTAAATACAAATGAAATTTTAGGAAAATAATCAGAAGACACAATCACATCATTGTACCGTCTTAAAAACACAGGCGTTCTGTTTATTTCACATTTTATTATTTCCAGTGGTCGTAATCTTAACACTATAAAGTGTGGTCAGTCGGAGGAACAGTGCCCTGACCACTCCACCACAAGCGCAACCATTGGCTCACGAGCTGCTGAATTATTTTGTCTTATAGGCTCCCTACTGAATCATTTTACATGAATCATGTTTGATGTAAATTATATGTATATGAGGGCGTCTAATGCAAATGATATGTAAATAAGTTACTTGTGCGTGGGCACTTGTTTTCACGCACAGAAGCTCTAATTTACTCTAATACTCTAATTTCTCTGCAGGTCGTACGCCATTCAGTGCCGTTTGTGCCCGTTTCTATGCAGCTTTTATGAATAAGAGCCACTGATTTTTCGTTTTGCTCTGTAGCCCAGAATCTGCTACAGCTCGTCAATCACAGGCTGTTAAACAGTAAAGTGAGTTTCATTTGACCATTTATAAACGTCTGTGTCACTAATATGCACCAAGCAACAAAGTCAGCTGGTATAACGTAAACCTAAAAAACACACACAAAAACACAGAACACAGATCGGACAAAGGTGTTTTCAACTGGACAAAAGTTGACAAAAGCAGCCTTTAGGACAGACACCTGTTGGAATAAGTGTTTATAAAGTAAAATTCTGATTGGCTACTTATGTACCGGCCACTCATCATCTCCAAGCATGTCATCGATCGATATGTAAAGCAAACCTGACATTTTGGCACTCTGATTGATTAATATGACACTCATCTGAATCTCTTTTCCTCACCAGCACATAATGGCCATCATATACAAATATAGTATTTTACTTTAGAAACATTTTATACAATTGAAAGGTTTCAAAACTGCTGCTAGTTGAAAGGTTTCAAAACTGCTGCTAGGGTTGGATAACATTAACTTCGCTAAAGTTCCTTTAATTCGCTGCCTTAATATTGATAAATGGAACCTTGTGGAACAGGAAGGTACCGAAACGTGAAAAGGCAGCAAAATTTCATGAGCAGTGAAGCTTTTTTTTGCACGGCTCCTTAGCATCGTATCCAAGGCAGCCAGATACCACATCAATTTGTCTGAAATTATAGTGGAACATGTTAACTTTTAACGCAACCATCTACAACATACAAGCGAGTGGCAATCATCGGGGTCCAAGCACCACATGCTATATAGATCCAATATAGGCATTTTAGCACACAACACAAATGATGGCCGTTTTGAAAGGTCTCCACTTGTAGTAATTTGTATTATTTGACCTTTCTATGTTAAGCAATAAGTTTTTTTTAACAAGTAAGTCTGACATGCACAGTTGTTGAACCTAACGAACTGAATTATTCCACAGCAATTACTTCTTTCCCAGTATTTTATTCTCAGAATGCACCAGAATACTTCGTTTTCATATTAAAATAACATTTTCTCTAAAGGACGACGCCCGGTGTCTGAAATAATCTATGAAATGAGCTCTATCAGCAGTGAGGTTGAGGCTGTGTAAACTGTTCTCTTTATAAGAAATGTGTTTATCGATATTATGAGACCGTTACTTTGATTTTGAAGGCATTTATCTGGCCCCTAAACAGGGACTGTGGCCCCATTATGGCCCCTCCAAAAATCCTCTCTTATAAAAGTTTATGTTGGTTGTCATGACAAGCTTATGCAGGTGTCATAAAGCCTTACGTAGCCCGCAGTAAAGCGTTACCAAAATATATATAAGACAGAGCCAAAACTGGCTTGGTAATACTTGACTATGCAGATCACTGCATTCGGACCATTCCTAAGAAGTCAGACATAAAATGTAGGATTTAAAGTAAAAAAAAGGTAGAAAAGTCAGATTAAAATATGCTGCCAATTTGCTGAGCACTACACCATACTTGAAGCTGAACAAAACATGGCAGGATGTGTTTATTATGCCTTTAAAAGCTTGTATACGGTTTTTGTTTTCCTTAGTTATTCTGCATGTTTTATTTTACCTGCATTTAGCGTACCATCAATATTAAAACAAACACCAATTGTAGTTCATTAGGCATTGGAATAAAGGCTTCAGTGGGATTTTACGTTTGAAAATGCTGAAAGAGGCTACAAAGTCTGGTCACACCGTTTCCTCTTGGTATTTAATTCTGTGACGCCTGAGGAGGCATAACAGGTTATCTGGAAGAATTAAATTGAGCTGTATTTATTATGTAGACTGTTAATATTTTTTGTAATGAAGTATTATTCCAACAAGCTTGAATCTGTTCCTTTCAGCCCCCCCTCCCCATATGAATCAATCTTGTTGGATATTACTGAAGGCTTTGAAATTGGAATGAAGCTACAATGGCAGCTTTTTGTTTGGAACTGTTTTTTGCTTGTCTGCTATGGTAAAGTCTGTTCAGTTGCTTTTGTTTCCAGTGACTGACCCCCAACCAAGGGCTCAATATTGTGTTTTTTGAAGTCAAATAAATGTATTTTACATTAAACGTCACCTCTGTTTGTGTTGCAGATCATTCCCTCACGCCTAAATCCTGTCCTCTCCGCTTCCAGGTCAAAGCTTCCGAGAACGCAACTATAGGATTCTGTATAAACTGTGGTTCGCTGGTCCAAATCTGAGAAGATAAATGAGGATTACATTTTATTGTAACAATATCAAACAATTCACCTGAGACTGTTGTACAAAACCGTTCCCTGATAATACTGTTGAGTAGTCTGCACTTTAAAAACCCTAGAGCTTAATAAGGCTTCAGACGTAACGATGCTGAAACTTTACCCCTAAATGCCTTTATTGAACGCGCTCTAATGCTTTATGTGGAGTTAAAAAGGTCACAATGTGTCCATATAACAGTGATCATGTTTTGTTGGCCACAACAGTCTGTATGTTACTGTACGGTCCATAGCGTCCGTAGATATCCTTCCCGATGATGACGAAGTGCAGCGCACTCCCTACCGACCGACCCGTGACCCTGCAGGCCATAGGCAGAGGCATCGCTTTGATAACTCCCATGGTTTTCCACTTGCAAAAAGTGCCATCGCTGTGTTCCTGGGTTACGTATATGTAATAGCAGTCCATGTCCGGAGCGTGGGGGTCCTCCTCCTCGACGTTCCACAGCAGGGCAATGCCTTGTGGGTTGTCGATGCGTGCCACCTTCACCACAGGCTTCTGGGGCAGGTTTTTGGTGGCAGCCGCCAAAGGCAGCTGACTGGGAAACGGAGTGTCCGGAAACGGAGGAAGCTTTGACAGCAGGCTAGCCTGTTGAATACACGTTATAAAATATAAAACCAGACATTTCTAGAAGCTTGTATACTGCATTCACCTTAAAGGGGCACTCCAACCAAAATCCTAACTACATGTGTCTACATGACCCTTTACAGCAGTGCTATACTGCTACCTTCCAGCACAGTATAGTTCAAACCTGCATCCAATCAGCTGCCCTGCCCCTTACTAAAAAGAATTCCCTCAATTTTCTAAATTCTCCAAATAATTCAGTCCTTAAGATGTGAAAAGAGTCATTCAGAGTAGTCTGACATGAAATGGCTCACTGTAGAGAAATCTGCGGACTCAGATCTCTTTACAGTGGTGGTGATAGGAACCGGGGGTCGCCATGACTACAACACAAATATAGACATTTTATTTACTATCCAGAACCACCAGTGAACCTACACGAGTCTCCTGAGTTTATATGGAATGTTGATGATGGAAAATAGTGGAAAATCTGAAATATTAAGTTTTCTTTGGGGACTATTTTGCCTTAGAACAGCCTGCATGTATCCCTCCACTATGAATGAATTACAATAAATGGACTAAAATATATTTTAAGCCACAATTATCACAAAACTATCATAAAACAGTGTCTCAGACATCAGGCAGTGAATTCATAACCATTTCATGTAGGAACTTTCTGTGAGGGAGCTTTTAGAGGTGGACGTCTGGTTCCTATCACCACCACTGTGAACAGTTCTGACTCAGTAAGTTTCTCTAGAACGGAGCGTTTCACACAATCAGTGGAATTTCCCTTTAAGTGAAGACATGAGAAGAGGGTTTACCTGAGCTGCCTCTGCTGCAGACTTCTTGTTCTCCTCTACGCCCTTACATGGACTCTTTGGCTGCTCTAATGGTACAAGATAAGTGTTCATTTGGCAAGGTGTATAAAAACATGCCTATGAACTAAGAATTTCTTTATATTTATTTAAAAAACTATTTAAATAAATTGGTGTATTACCAAGTGGAGATGGCTTAGTATCCTCTTCTTTCTGAAAGGATGCAATGTAGAAAAATATGCAAATTAGGCAAATCAACAACCTCATTATGAAAACGAAAGCGTGGAGTAGAAAACAATACCTGCACTGACGCTTGAGCCGTTAGAGGGGAGTCGGTGTGCCTTTTCCCATTTTGTCTGCACGCTGCACCAGAAAACAAACAAGCACATCTATCTTACAGCAGTTGCAAACAAATGAATAAACAAATGAAGTAACTCAGCAGAGTTTTATCTCCGAATACAAGTACCTTCTGCTTCATCTGTCAGGTCCACAATCTGTTTCTTGGACCGCTAGAATTGAACAGTGGTAAAAAAAATTCAATCAATTCTTCATATAAAAAAAAATAATAAATAAATAAACAAAAAAAAGACACACTTGAATGAAATACATGCTGCACAGAGAGAATTAAAGAGAAAGTGTGGATAGAAAGGTACCAAACTCTGCCAGAAGCCTTCTTTAGGTTTTCTCAGCGCGACTCCCTCGCAGTCAATCACTATCACAAAAAGAGAGAAATCATAAATCATACGCCACGACAGGGTCAAAGCAGAGTTCACGCTGACAGCTGTAACACGGCAGCTGGCAGCTGTAATGCAAGTCACTGGAGTTATAAACACACCTGCTGATGTTGATGTGCTGTCACCAGAACACTCTCCGTTGGCAGAACTGTGAGAAAACGCAGCCAAAATTTAAGCTCATTCATAAAATGCATCAGAAAAAATAAATAAAAAAATAATCTGAATCTATACATACCACACCAGCTTTCACATATCCTGTATTAAAGGGGAATTCCACGGACTTTTCAAAATTTCTACATAATTAAAATCATTGAGCGCGTATACATGCACTCAATAACCCGATCATAATTGGATTTCAGCAGTTATCCGATTATTCAAACGGTCATGTAAACATACTCCGATCTAGAAATCCAATTAAGAGGGATTAAGCTGGATTTTAGCTCAGTAATCCGATTTCTCAGTGCATGTAAACACTGATTTCTATCGGATTCAGTCTGCGCATGGTGAGATCAGATGGTGGATGTCGCGAGACACAGCAAAACACGAAATAAAGGATTTGAATATTCTTCATCTTCTAGATGACGTGTTCATATTTTCAGGTAAAGCAGCGCGATGTTTAAAAAAAGCCGTGGTATGAAGTTTGAGTTTTACGTTTACATCACATCTTCTTCTGTGAGTTTATTAGCTGGTTTCAAAGAAGAAATCTGATTACTGTCTGACTCATGTAAACCCGGAGTTTCCCATTATCTGATTACTCAAGAGCATATAAACGCTCTTACTGACAAAATCTGATTTTCTGCAGTTACCGGATTATTGAGCGCATGTAAACACACTCACTGAAAAGTCATTCAGAGTAGTCTGATGTGAAATACTCTGTTCTAGAGACATTTATGGTGTTTTCACACCAGACCCAGGACCGCTTACTCTGCACGTTTGGTACGTCTGGTCAAGTGTTAAAGCTGTTTGACCCTGGGAGCGGTCCAGAGAACCGATCTCTGGTCCTCCTGAAATCGGTGGTCTGGGGTTTGCTTCCAGTGAACCCTGGTGGGGCCCGCTGTGCATGTGGAAGCTATCCGCTCCCAGTGCTGCGTATGGGGTTTGCGTGATCGTCTGATCCGTTTCTTTAATGCTGGCCTACATGGCTACAAAAGCAGCATTTTCACAATGCATGACTCCTGCAGGGTGAAGTGCTATGTGTCCAGAAAGTGCTGTTCTTTGCCGCTTGAATGTTTGTATCCGAGGAAAATAATAAAAGCCGCAAACCTGCACACAGAAAAGTGACGCATGGAACTGTACAATTGATCCATGGTTCGGATGGAGGTCTTGTGTGTGAAAGCAAACCAGCAATAAGGAGCTCCTCCTTCAAATGAGCCCAGAATCGGCCCCGGTGCGGACTCAGGTGTTCGGGACATGAAAATGCCCTTAGAGTCAGAATCAGAGCATGAAATATCTGTCCAATCCCAACGGGACCCGTCATTTACCCTACATTTACCACTACGGACTTTATTCTTTCTTTCTACTTTTATTACATGCACCTTAAACAACAGTCGATTCAAGAGAGCTCAGTTTACAGTGCAGCTAAAAGGACATTTATATTCAACATTTATAAAGTTATATAGCCAATATGTTATGTGCAATTTTCTATGTAAAGAAATAAAGCTTTAGGATTAAACAGGTGAAGCCAACATCCTGCTATATCAGCAGAACAGCACAGTATGGACAGTTTATCCAAACTGAAAACCTTTGGGATGCTGTTCAAAAGCACTGCTTGATGAATGAATTCAATAAATTCATTGAATTGATTGTAAAAATACAAAACTATTGTCTCACTTAAGGTTAAACAGGTGATTTTCCATTTATTTAATTGTATTTTTTCTTTGGCCATTACCTAATGACTGTCACAGCATGGTATTCAGAGCTATTTTGCTGTTTTCAAACCCCTTTTTCCAGGAGATGGGCCTCTTCAGGTCATTTTTAGACCGAATTTTGCTGGACTCAAAACTTTGAGAGTCGGGTCAAGTTCGGACAAAAATTTCTTTGCCTCAGGGGTTGGACTCAAAACTTGGTGCTGTGTAATTGTTCAGTGGTGATAGGAACCACACATTCACCTCTAAATGCTCCCTCACAGAAAGTTATTACATGAAATGCTTAAAGCTCGGCCTCCTACATGTGTCGTTTTTTTGGGGATAAAACTAAATTTTTACATCCACTTTACAAGGCGTTTTAAAGCAAAAATCCCCAATTCTTTTTCCAGAGTTAACACTATTCATCATCATCATATAAAGCTCAGACCCGTGTAGGTTCACTGGTGGTTCTGGATAGTAAATAAAATGTCTATATTTGTGTTGTAGTCATGGCGACCCCTGGTTCCCATCACCACCACTGTAAAGACATCTGAACCATTTCACACCAAACCACTCTGAATCACTCTGGATCTTGGTGGTTGAATTATGCATCAATGTTAAAGATTTTGGTGGAATTCCCCTTTAAAGCAGTATAACAAGGTGCTGACTAACACTAATGAATAGCTGACACTAGAAACCTAATAAAACATTAAAGGATTTAATTCAGACACCAAAGAGAAAATCTGCCGTATGGCCTCTAGGTGGCACTGTTCTGCTTCAGATGCATGAGAATGGTGCACCACATACTTCATTAAGAACTCGACACATTTGTTTCTTACCACAAATCTTACTAACCTGCGTCTCCAGACGCTGGAATGGTAAATCAAGCACTCGTTTGTTTCCAAAATGGGCGCATTTAGAGAAAAGCAGTAGCACCAGAAGGTTACAATTAACAGACTGTGCTATAATTGGCTTCTTGTAGCAGGCAGATGTTCCGGAAAACAAACCAACACCTTTTCAATGAAGCAAACGAACTGCATAAGGCAGAGAAGAAGCGAGCACAAAACTGAATGGACACCATGCGGCTTGGTCTGACCTCAGAGTCTGGTTAGAAATCAGGCCTGCAGGCTAGAGCTGCTGCTGAATTAACACAGCTCAGAGATAATGCAGCAAACTGGAGGCACCAGTGGACTGTTTGGCTCAGCTCACAGGATGGCTGTACTGGCACCATTATAAAATGCAGCCTTTGGTGTTTAACAGATTAAAGTCATTTCTATTATTAGACACAATTAGACAGTGAGACACAGCAACATTTTCTCTTAGAGCGGAATTCCATCCGCTTCTCGAAAATTTCTTCAAAACATACAGGATCAAATGTCTTTACAGTGGTGCTGATAGGAACCAGGGGTCGCCATGACTCAACACAAACATAGACATTTTATTTACTATCCAGAACCACCAGTGAACCTACACGAGTCTTCTGAGTTTATATGGAATGTTGATGATGGGAAAATAGTGGAAAATCTGAAATAATTTTTCTATTTTGCCTCACAATGTCCCTGCATGTATCCCTCCACCATCAATACATTAAAAAAATGTATGTTTATGCCAAAAGCCATCAAGACTATTTGAAAAAACTATAACTATAAATAACAAAAAAGCCTAGAACAATGTCCCAGGCATCAAGTAATGTATTCACAACTGTTTTGTGAGGGAGCTTTTAGAGGTGGATGTCTGGTTCCTATCAGCACCACTTTGAACAATTCTGACTTGGTAAATTTCTCTAAAAAAAGGAGCATTTCACACCAAACCTCTGTCACTGTTTCATAAAATTTTGAAAGACTGGTTGAACTCCCCTTCAAAATGAAATTTCTGTGCTGTTTCTCAAGTATCATGTCATCAAATACCACTCTAAAGTGTGGTGTAAATCCCCCGGCCCTCCAATTTAACTAGATTATGATTGTTTAAGAAACGTCTTACGTTTCACCAGAGTTCATTATAATTAGTTTGATATGCGTCAGGATTATTCAACATGAACCAAAACAGAAATACTGTGTCAGGGAGACTTAGAACAGAAGAACAGCTAAACAACCTGGAATCAGCCAGAAATAAACCCAACACCATTCGCCAAACGTGTAGTCGGATCTTCAGAGTCTGACCAAATCAGACTGAGCCATAAAACTGCCGCAATATCAGGTTTAGCTCAGTTTTGTCAGTTTTTTCCAGATCAGTATTAATGTTGTTTTGTTCCAGCCAGTCTGTAAAGCATCTTACAGCCCATTTAGTTTGGCGAATGGTGTTGGGTTCATTTCTGGCTGATTCCAGGTTGTTTAGCTGTTCTTCTGTCACAGCTGCCGACTGAAAAGCTGCTCAGTGGTGATGACAGTTTGGGAATTTAGTGTGTGGAGCTGGAGAACGAACTGCCGGCTGTGCAGCGAGTGGACGGAGTTCATTACTCTGACGTAGCAACAAGCTGCTCGTTAAGGAACTATAATTTGGTGAAGGAACTGCGAACATTAAAACATATTAAACGCCGCGTTCACGGCCCAGTTTATTAATTTATTACTTTATTTATTTAACTGTTGTATAAAAGCAGTAGAACACTCGAGGAGTGTGTTATCACCAATAACATCACGGCTGTCCGACCAAATCGGCTGTCGGTCAAATGTGATCTTAAAAGTGTCCATTTTCTGTTTGTGGCAAAGTAAGAAGTAAAAACGTTCAAATGTCTTGAGCATCTCCTACAACTGTCAAAGTCGTTGCTCAGCAACAGCGTCTCAGCGGAGTGATACAGTGCTTGTGAAAACAACCTGATGTTATGGCAAAATAACAGGACGGTTAGAATGCTTCTCAACCAATCAGCTTGCATGGCCAGAACTAACTGTTGTAACGTTCTAAAACTGACCTTCAGATCTACGCATCATGTTTGTATACACTACCTGATGCTTTTCGTCTCAGACACAGCTGTGAGAGTCTGCGGTGACCCAAGTGATCTTTGCTGTAACAGACAAAAACACATGAGAGAATATAAATCTACATTTTAACACTGGTTGGTATCAAAACCCGCTATAAGCAGACGCGTCCTTCACCAGTGTGAGTTCTCCGAACCAACGTAATGAAATGATCTTCTGCACACTGTGACACATTTCCACCAGAGAGGTCTCCAAATCCCCAAACCTTACATAGTGTAGCTTTAAACAAACTTGCAGCCGGTCAGTGTTTACATACTGACAGTATCCACGATGTACTCAAAAAAGCAAACTGTGATGATAACGATAAATATCTATATGCCCCCCCATATAAATGACTCGTCCATTTATAGTCCTGTTTACACACACGTCGGCAGTGTAATAGTATATTAGCATAAAAGTTAGTATCACAAAGAAATTCAGAAGTTTTTTACATGATCTGCAAACTATTTGTAATGAACCTACTGTGTCTGATGAGTGATTTAATGCATGACTACAGAAAAGTCTTGTCTCACTTCTTAAAGAATTTGGCTGCAGGTTCACAGCATGTAATATAACATCTCCAACATTACCTGATTCTGGGACATCTCCGAAATCCCATGTTTCCGAATGTACACAAAGACGGCATCTCCTCTTCGTTTGACCTTCTTTACATGAGCCTGGAAAAAAAGGATTTTGCAATAGGAATGAAAAAATGAAGTAGAATAAAAAATAAGAAAAGAAAGACTGCAATTTCATCAATGAGGTTTGTAGGACATCCGAGGGCTGAACGATTCGTAGAAAATATCTATATCTATATCTATATATATATATATATACCTGTTTTTTGGCCAAGAATTTCAGAATATATACCTTTTCTGGCTTGAGGCTTAATGTACTGTGCCAAACTGCTAGTAAGTTGTGGTTGTGATGTCACAACACATGAAGGTTTGGTTGCCTCTGATTGGTTTAACTGATCTACAGGCAGTTCACAAGCTCTGTGACATTAGGTTAAATTTCAACTCTCAAAACTTAAGACAATGTTTTTTAATGACGCAGACTTTAAGTTTTAAAAATTGCACCCTCTTACATTGTGATTTCGATGTAAAAATGATTAATCGTTCATCCCTAATATATCCCCACTTGCTCAACCTCACAATAATAGTAATAAGGTATGTGGACAGGTGAACTGCAACAGCACTTTCATTGTCTTTACGTACCTGAAGTTTCTTGATTCTTGCATCAAATCTGGGTTCGCTGTCTATCTCCTGAATTCTCTCCATCAGAGATTTCATCATTTTGTCACTGTGGTCAACAGCAGAACGGACTTCTTGGGAGACCATACTTCGAACCTGCAAACGAGCACAGATGACCATGATTATACATAAGGTGATACTAATGATCACACAGGAGTGTGAAAACATTTATGTTTTATATTCAGCACCCCAAGCAGAGCTTAGTCTGAACCAAAGTTCACTTTTGAAAACACCACTTCTACGAACCACATTCAAATTTGGGCCATTCTACCAAACTAGTTAATTAGAAACTGCAGTTAAACTATATAAAAACAATGAAGTATTCAGATCTTAGATATTTACAAGAATCGTGTGATGATCTACTTATCCTCAATGCACTAATAGAGATAGTAATATATAATAATAAGCTAAATACACACAAAATCATCTCTTAATCTTTTCAACTTCTTTTAAGGAATTAAAGGAAGTGAGGCTGCTTCCCTGTCCCTCATGGCCACATGGTGAACAGTAAGATCCCATTGTTTTGAAATAAATGTGTCCCAAAGTCTAAAAATCAGTGTGAAACATTTAGAACCACCACTACTGAAACACATTTGGCAGTTAAGTAAACTTTTTTGCGTTTATATGAAAAATATGACGATTTTCTGTGTGAACGGCTGTTCAAAGCTGTGTTTGCTGGTCATGTCCTGGCTGGCATTTTCAATTTCAGCCCTAAATGAGCTAAAACTGTCACTACTGTAACATTAGGTAAAGTTTCAGAAGTGTTATGGCTGTTTTGGTAGTGACAAAATTGAATGTTGAGACATTTGTTGTGATAAAATAAACAGAATTAAGACACAGGGTGACTCAAAGCTAAAGGATTTCAGTCTAAAGTCCCAAATGTTTCCAACTCTGACTCTGGACCAGTTCGGTAGAGTGAACCGTATAGTAGTGCTGTTTCTAGACTGATTTCTTGAAGCAGTGATGGTCTGTAAAGATCATAGGGAAGATCAGATCTCGTACTGTATATGAACCTGCGCCGAGAGCCCTGGAGAACAGGAGCAATTACTGAGCGTCACAGTGCAGCGGATACAGCTAAACGCTGCTCTTTATGGGAGCCATTCTCTCCTCTCGGTGGCGATAGCGCCGAATCTAATCCTCTTTTTCGCGTCTTTCAGAAGCCAGACTACAGTCAAACCTGAGTCATTCATGACTTTACCTCAGCTTTAGAGAGCGTCAGAGCTGGAGGGGGTGTACCAGATCCGAACGGTTCACCCTCAGGTCTCCTCCTCTTCATTTCTAAGTGTAGAAAAAGCATTAACTGTTAGAGTTTCCTGGATTCAGTGATGGAGCCTCAGCTTAAAAGAAACAGTGGACACGTCTGAACAATCCAAACTTCTGTATATTTTTTAAAACTAGTGTGAACGCCAGGCTAACAAGGCCACCAATAGAGCTACATTTGTTGTTGTTGTCAGAACAAACCTAAATAAAATGTTATAAGTTATAAATTAAAGTTTTATAATAATATATTAGTGTGGAGGGGGGGGCGTGGCCGAGCGTCGAATGCGGGACGGAGAAGCCGGTCTGGCTGAACCAGCGGGCTAAGTAGCTGATTATGTTTCTGCCTACTTACAGCCATCTCTTCCTTCAGTAGGTGGCAGAGCCCAGAGAGAGAAGGAGACCTATGAAGGCGTGAGAGCTGATCTGAACTGAACCGAACCAGAAAGAAAGAAAAGAAAGGACTGAAAAGTCCCAGCGAGTGTCTTTGTCTTACTTTGTAGGGCTGAAAAGCTGAGTGTTTTGTGTTGTGAATAAATAATAATAAAAGAAAGCTCTCCGTCTTCACACCTGCCCCCGGCGTCTTTCCTCCACCCATCGTTAAAGTTCCTACAATTAGTTAATTAGTTAAATTAGAGTTTTTTTACAACATTTGTAAAATAATAATATACAATTATAATAGTAATGCAAATAAAAACAAAACATTTTATTTTTAAATAAATTATAATTTCTAATAATTTATAATTATTATAAATTAGTATAAAAAAATTAAGATTTAAAATGAAATGTAATCTAATAAAATAAATAATTCACATTTTGAGGCCCATTTTTTAACTGAACACATGACTGTGCATGAGTGAAGCCTCAAGCTATAGCTTACATATAGGTCTGTTAGCCTGTACAGTTAGTCCCATGACAAAAAAAGAGAAGCTTAAAAGCTGCGATCCCGACTTTATGTTGCTTATTGTTCAAACTATGCATATGAATTTAAAGCCTGCCTCAGTCAGGACGTGTTCATTAATCTGGGCCTTCATTAAGTACGTCTCCATGTTTCTACACTCACTGTCCATTTTATCAGCTCCACTTACTATATAGGTGCACTTTGTAGTTCTACAGTTACAGACTGTAGTCCATCTGTTTCTCTGATACTTTGTTAGCCCCCTTTTACCCTGTTCTTCAGTGGTCGGGACCCCCATGGACCCTCACAGACCAGGTACTATTTGGGTGGTGGATCATTCTCAGCACTGCAGTAACACTGACGTGGTGGTGGTGTGTTAGTGTGTGTTGCGCTGGTGCGAGTGGATCAGACACAGCAGTGCTGCTGGAGGTTTTAAACACTGTGTCCACTCACTGTCCACTCTATTAGACACGCCTACCTTGTCGGTCCACCTTGTGGATGTGAAGTCAGAGACGATAGCTCATCTGCTGCTGCACAGTCTGTGTTGGTCATCCTCTAGTCCTTCATCAGTGGTCACAGGACGCTGCCCACAGGACGCTGATGGCACTGAGGTGTTTAAAAACTCCAGCAGCACTGAGCCACTTGCACCAGTGCAACACTCAGTAACATGCCGCCACCATCACGGTAAGAAATGTATGAATATACTGCCTGATGTCTGAGACCATAGTTTTGTTATAAAGTTTTGGTCTGAAACATATTTAATCAATTTAATGTAATCCATTCATGTTGAAGGGATACAAGAGTGTTTGGAGACAAAATAGTCCCCAAAGAAAACTAAATATTTCAGATTTTCCACTATTTTCCATCATCAACATTCCATATAAACTCAGAAGACTCGTGTAGGTTCACTGGTGGTTCTGGATAGTAAATAAAATGTCTATATTTGTGTTGTAGTCATGGCGACCCCTGGTTCCTATCACCACCACTGTAAAGACATCTGAACCCTTTCACACCAAACCAAACTCATCTCAACCACTGAATTATGAAGAAATAAGAAATTTTGAAAAACAAACGTTTAATAAACAAAAACAGGCACTTACTATACTTTCAGTTAGATAAGAGAAAGACCAGCCAACTGCTTTAATAAGCTAAGCTAACGGCTAGGTTAGCTTAGCTTCTTTGCAAGCACAGGCCGAACGAAGCTAGCCTTCCTTTTACTTTCCTTATTTTTCACCATTTTAGAAGTTTTAAAGTCGAAAACGCTCCTGTTGTCTGAATATTTTGTACCCTCCTGCTGTCGTTTGCCATAAGTGTCCAAAGCCCAGAGGTCGTTGCCACCTTGTTGCTCGCATTTTCCCGTTCCACCTTAAATGGTGCTGCTGTTCCACCTTAAATGGTGCTAACGTTACATTCTGGTGCTTGAGGCTCATTTCGTGTCATCGAACACGCAAAAAAACAACCATAGCGAACATTTAAGATGAAACAGCGTGAGCTATTCGTTGTGGATGAGGGTTAAACGTCTACAGACGGAGGAAAATCAGTGTAGCGTTAGCTGAATGTTGGCTAACAGGTAAGTTAGCTTGCAAACCCTCCGCTCGACGCCGCTGAAGTTAGTCTGCTGGGGTATCGTAGCTACAGTTGTCCTAAATTAACATTTACTCACCTGAATCGTCTAAAACCTGGCTAAAGTCAGCACGTTGTAAAAGCCCCTTGTGCCTGCAGCTACACGTTTCCCTCCATTCACTCACTTCTAGAGAGCTGCACAGCGCTGGGAGTCGGCGCCAGAAAGAATCGGTTCCTCGAGTCCTCGATTCCAGGCAAACGGGAATCAAAGATCCGATTCTTTTTGGGATCGACTCCATGCATCCTCACTTACAGAGAGATATATAGCGCTATTCAGGGGTTGGGAATCGAGCAACCGATTCTTATTGGGAATGATTCCATGCACCCTCACAAAGAGCCACATTGCACGGGAAGTCGATGATAGAAAGAGTCGGTTCCTCGAATCCTCGATTCCACGAAAACGGGAATCAAAGAACCGATTCTTTTTGGGATCGACTCCATGCATCCTCATTTACAGAGAGATGCATAGCGCTATTCCAGGGATCGGGAATCGAGCAACCGATTCTTATTGGGAATGACTCCATGCACCCTCACAGAGAGACACACTGCACGGGAAGTCGATGATAGAAAGAGTCGGTTGCTCGAGTCCTCGATTCCACGCAAACGGGAATCAAAGAACCGATTCTTTTTGGGATCGACTCCATGCATCCTCACTTACAGAGAGATGCATAGCGCTATTTCAGGCATCGGGAATCGAGCAACCGATTCTTATTGGGAATGACTCCGTGCACCCTCATACAGAGCCACACTGCACTGGAAGTCGATGATAAAAAAGAATCGATTCTAGGATCGAGAGTCGACACCGAAGCCGAACAACATTACCAGTGCCCTCTTTACATAGTGAAATGGTTCTTGAGATTGGTGGAAAATGTGTTGAATGTGATTCGATCTGTCACCAAAAAGGGTTCTGCTATTGTTACAATGTCATTTTTTGGTACTATACAGAACCATTTCTATATAGAACCACATACAACAAATTCTCCATCAACCTGAGCAACGATTTCACCATGCAAAGAACCATTTAAGCATGCAAATGTTCTATATAGTTTATATATATATATATATATATATATATATATATATATATATATAGTCTATACAGTCTTATTTACTGTTTGCATAGACAGTGTTAGGATAAGTCACATTAAAAGTGTGGCACAAGGACTAGTTCACCAAATTTACAATTTTCCCCTTAAAGATGTAAACAAAGTCATTCAGAGCAGTTTGGGTTGAAATTTAAAATTTGAAATTTGAAAGTTATTACATGAAATGATCATGAATAAAGTGCCGGATGCCTGAGATATTGTTTTACGATAGTTTTGTGATAAAGTTTTGGCCTGAAATGTTAATGTTTATCCATTTAAATTAATCCATTCATGGTGGAGGGACACATGCAGGGTGTTATGAGGCAAAATAGTCCCCAGTAAAACTTTTTGTTTTTAGATTTATCACTATTTTCCATCATCAACATTCCATATAAACTCAGAAGACTCGTGTAGGTTCACTGGTGGTTTTGGATAGTAAATAAAATGTCTATATTAGTGTTGTAGTCATGGCGACCCCTGGTTCCTATCACCACCACTGTAAAGACATCTAAACCATTTCACACCAAACCACTCTGAATCTCTCTGATTACATCTTAGTGGATTAAGAAGTTCTGAAAATTCAGTGGAATTAATCTTTAAGGGGAAAATTTGTATAAAGTAGATTTTTTGGTGAACCAGTCCTTGTGCCACACTTCTAATGTGACTTCTTCTAACACTGTGTATGCAAACAGTAAATAAGCAGCTGCCCCATTCAATCAGCACTTTTCTTCATAGAGAACTGAGTGAGTGCTCCCATTCGGTGGTCTTAGTTATCAGAAAACACTTCAGGGCTCCTCACACAGCTTTCTGCTGATGTCACACTCCTCCTGGCCTCAGAGCCGCGGTGGGCACATTACACGTTTGCAAACAGGGCACAGAAATTGTGGGCAAATCTCTACTGACTTCCACTGATATTCAGATGCTCCTCAAACTGCACTGAAGCACTTTTGGAGTTTTTAATGGATGTGAAAACCTCAAATGGCCTCTTATTTGGCCACAGTGAGTCACAATGCGTGTTTATGAATTAAAAGTAGAGTCGCTAGTCAGTACTGACTCGAGTTTGGAACTTGTGAATTCAGTGGTTTAAATGTTTATATCTGGGGGCTGATGACTGACCTGATGAAAAATTCAGAAACGATACCAGTTTGGCCTTTTATATGAGCATGTTTTTCTCAAGACCATTAAAGAGCGCATTTACTACGATTTTCTTCAGTTTCATATATTTTTTCTTGTTTAGTGTGCAGGTTTATGTACCAAATCTCAGTCATAATTTATTTCTACATGAGCATTTTCCACCTGTCTTTATCCCTGCTCTTGTTACTGTGCCTTTAAGACTGATATATGCTAATGAGCTCTGTTCTGATTCAGTCCAGGCTGAAACATGCATTATAACTTCAGTGAGAAGTTATATACACCGATCAGGCATAACATTCTGACCACCTCCTTGTTTCTACGCTCATTGTCCATTTTATCAGCTCCACTTACTATATAGGTGCACTTTGTAGTTCTACAGTTACAGACTGTAGTCCATCTGTTTCTCTGATACTTTGTTAGCCCCCTTTTACCCTGTTCTTCAGTGGTCAGGACCCTCATGGACCCTCACAGAGCAGGTACTATTTGGGTGGTGGATCATTCTCAGCACTGCAGTAACACTGACGTGGTGGTGGTGTGTTAGTGTGTGTTGCGCTGGTCTGAGTGGATCAGACACAGCAGTGCTGCTGGAGTTTTTGAACACCTCAGTGTCACTGCTGGACTGAGAATAGTCCACCAACCAAAAACACCCAGCCAACAGGATCCTGTGGGCAGCATCCTGTGACCACTGATGAAGGACTAGAGGATGACCAACACAAACTGTGCAGCAGCAGATGAGCTATCGTCTCTGACTTTACATCTACAAGATGGACTGACAAGGTAGGAGTGTCTAATAGAGTGGACAGTGAGTGGACACAGTGTTTAAAAACTCCAGCAGCTTTAAGATTTTCTCCTCTCTCTCAGAGATGAAAGCTTTAAGTGCTGTTTTTCTGATGGGAGCAGTTTTGGTGTCTACCAGCTCTTCCAGGTGGTTGCTAGGAGTCACACTGTCTCTGTAGCTTTTAATCAGTTTTTAAACTCGAATTTATTTTTCTTTGACTTCCTTACGCAAGTGGAGTATCTTATATCTAATCTCCTCATAAATATCTATATAAAATATATGGGTTTTTTACTGAAACGTAAATAAATCGGATCTTGACCTTTTGTTCAGCTCAGTTGTGCTTTTCCTATTTGCATTTTGCATTCTGTAAAGCTCACACCTGAAAGCCAACACGTTAATGTATAAGCAATGTATGTACGTGTGTATTTATTCTATGTCTAAACATTACAGGAGCCTCGTGCCCTGACCCTCATCTTGCCTTGAATGCATTTTCCTTTTCTCCTTCACAGAGCCGCTCACTTTCCATTACATCTCCGACATGATCCTGCTCCTCGGCGTTCACTCATGACATTATACCTCGCACCACAGCACATAATATAGGGATGGAGCACAGGCTCCCCTGGGGCTGACCGAGATCTCTGGATTGAGCTTGAATGATTGCCTGGATTGTTTTTTCTAAACGTGACCCGTGGTGTGCGAGAGCTCCGCAGAGTAAAGAGAAGAGGACGGGAAGAATGAACAGAATAAGAAATGAATAGATATTTGAGGAAACATGCTTATTGTCCCTGTTGTGTCCAAACCTGTTGTGTCATTCTATTTTCTATTTGCTTTTTTATACACCAGGTGACCTTTACCTTGTGGCATTTCAAGATGAATGGACCAACATGCAAACATCAGTTCCAAAGCGTTTGTAACAGTGTGTGAAACGCAAATAAAAACAGAGAGCAATGGTTTGTGGGGCCATTTTGACCTGTATTTAAACAATTACAGTAGGAAGACAAGATATTTAATCATCTACTTTACCAACTTTTTGTTTTTTGTAAATATATCGCTGCTGTCAGATCCAAACTTTGCATCTCCATTTTTGTCGTTTTCAGTTTTTGACATAATTTGCCTGTGAAATAAAATGCCTGTTTCCCTCTACATTGTGTTAATTTCATAAGGAATGGCTCAAGATTCTCTCGCATCCTCGGAAGACACGTCCTTCACCAAGACTCAGATCTTTATAATTATAACGTTCTCCCTGCACATTGTGTGCAATTACATATTTCCACCAGAGAGGTCTCCAAATCCCCAGATCCTACATAATGTTGCTTTAACAAAAAAATGCATCAGCAGTTTAAAGACAACTTTCCTCAATGAATGATTTCACCTTCAACAGTGCATAATATCATCAAAAGATTCAGGAAATCTGAAGAAATCTCTGTGCGTAAAGGGCAAGGCCGAAAACCCCAAGTGAATGCTTGTGACCTTCGACTGCACTGCACTGAAATCCAGCATGTTTCTGTGATGGATTTCACTGCATGGACTCAGGAATACTCTGTCAATAAACACTGTTTGTCGCTGCATTCGCAGATGCAAGTTAAAGCTGTACTGTGCACAGTGGGAGCCGTATATCAACAACGTCCAGAAACACCGCCGACTTCTCTGGGCTCGAGCTCAACTGAAACAGACTGATGCTCAGTGGAATCGTGTATTGTGATCTGACAAATCAACTTTTGATTGTTTATGGAAATAAAGGAAATTGTTTTAGTGGGTAGCCTGCACATCAGTGAAAGCACAATTGAAGCTGAAAGATATCTACACATTTAGGAGGAACACATGCTGCCTTCTAGACGACGTCTATTTCAGGGACACCCATGCTTATTTCAACATGATGACGCCAAGCCACATTCTGCACGTGTTGCACAACAGCATGGCTGTGTAATCAGAATGCAGGTGCTAGACTGGCCTTTGTGTCTCCTATTGGAAGATGTGTCGTACATTATGAAGCACAAAATATGACAACAAACGCCCCACACGGTTGCTCAGCTAATGACTTGTATAACTGAAAGACGGCAAAATAAATCTGCTTTCAAAAATGGATCAACTGACTAGTGAGTTCCATTCTGAAGGCAGCTGCCTAACTAGTCACTGCCTTCAATGGCAGCTCTCTTGTTGGGCAGCATTTTAACCGTAAAGGAACCTTATCAGGCATCACAATCGGGACAGCACTTCAGAGCCATCATACGTCATAACTTTCACTGCACTGTACACGTTTTATCCGTTTACTCGAAGTCGCTGGTTAGCTAACACTCACCTCCGACTGTAAAGGTGGATCATCTCAGTGTAAAAGGACGGCTTTGAATCTCCAGCAGCCGTTTTCCTGCACTGACACTGTTGTGGATATTTGTACATGAAGAAGAGGCTGCTGTAAGGACTCGTAACGTTATCTGTTGTTACATACTCGACCCGACAGCCCAGATAAATACAGATAATTGTGACTATGAGTTTATGAATCATTTCAATTCCTTCACTGTCCTCAACCACTATCATTTCTAACACACAAAAGATAAAAACTATGTATAATTTGGTACGAAAAGCACTCAAAAAAGGATTGCACACAATCTGTTAAGAGTGAAGAAATAACTTACATTTGTGAACTCGCCAGTCGGCAGAAACGGCCGCTCCGTCTGCCATGTTTATCTAACTGAAGCGATGGAGCTCTCGGCCGGTGAGCAGGTGAACAGCAAGGATTGCCTTCGCTGAGAAGGATACATGTGATTCTGCCTTCAGATTTGGTCAAATTAAGGCACCTTAGAAGGCAGCTGACTTATGCTGCCTTCTGAAATGGGCCAGGCTTCGTCTCGGGAGCGCCCAAATGCTGCCTTAGAATGCTGCCTACTTAGACAGCTGCCTCCTGATTGGAACACACCAGACGTCTTTAGTCCCCAAATGATTGTGTTGTTAAAACACAATCCCAGTTTTTTTGGAACATGCATAATATTTGGAATGAGCATATATTTTCAAAATTTATAAGAAACAACAATTTATAAGTTAATGCATCAAACATTGTGTATTGTTTTTCCGTTTAGGACGGGACAAACAGAACGTACTAATCACTGCTCTTTGTTTTTATTAGCATTTTACACGCTGTCCCAATATTTTTGGAACTGAGGTTTGTAAATGGTCCATAATTTCTTGGAATAAAGTCCTGCTACATTGACAGACATTACAGTGAAAGAGTAACGCCTGGAACACCACTGGCAGCTGTGTCGAAGCAACAGCTGCAAATTAGCTGCTGAAAAGATTTTCTATGCAGAAAATCTCACAACATGTTCATCACGTATTGTATAGGCCTAGATAAGGGGCAGGAGGGGTCAAAGGTCGGTCTCCAATGCTGTTAAGCTAATCCCTCCCCTCTAATTAGCTGCTATCTTCACTGTGCTGCTTCTCCACACGTTCGTACAGTCTCCCCCAGATTAGTGTCCTCACCCGAGGAGCCGTGACTCACGGCTTTGTTTTTTGAATGTTCCCTTCGTGTCAGGCGCTGTGTACGTCATGCTCTGCTGGCTTTCACCGACTGCACAGAATTCCAGTGGTGGACAGTAACGAAGTAAATGTAATTCATTACTGTACTTAAGTAGTTTTTGTGTATCTGTACTGAAGTTTTTCCATTTTGGGCGACTTTTTACTTTCACTCCACATTTCAAAGTCAAATATCTCACTTTTTACTCCACTACATTATGAGAAATCTGTCGTTCCTTTTGGTTTATGTGTGTATAAAAACGTAACGTCAAAACGAAAGAAGTGTGAAGCGAGAACACCAATCAGGGCTCAGCGGTCACTTAGTTTTGAGCTTGTTTTGACCTGTTGGTCATACCGACCCAGTGCAGCACACGGTTCAGCATCAGTGCAGCAGCGTAAAATTTTGGGAGAGTCTATTCAACATAAATGATGAACTAACCTAACTTTGTGTAAAAAGACCACAATATAGAAATATGTACTCATATGCAGTTGTGACTGACGTGTCTTTATTCTGAATTTATACAAACAGTATTTCATTTTATAGTAAATTAGTTTAGGCTAGTTTATGTTTATGAACAGAGACCTACAGATGCAGTTTAGTAAAGGAAACTCATTTGTGAATCTGAGTTTAAAGTTTTTATTAAACTTAAACTTGTAACTAAGTTCAAATAAATCTTAAACTGAAACTTTGCTTGTTTGTAAAAAGTGATTTCAGAGCCACTCAGTTCTACCTGACGGAAACTGTTTACCTTCAGTGTTTTGTGTTTATGATAATTTTAATAGACATCAGCGTCACTAATTAATGACCTTCTATTAAAAGACTGGTTTACCAAGAGAGACACTGGAGTATTTTCACCTAAAATGAGTTGATGAAGCGAGTCTAAAAACGATAACAGGACATCAAAGTCATAATTAATCTTTTAGTACATTTACTTTTGATACTTAAGTACATTTGAAGGCAAATACTTTAGTACTTTTACTCCAGTGGAGGTCTAAAGGGAGGAACTTCTAATATTTTACCTTGGGTGTCTCTACTTTAACTCAAGTACAGGGTTTGTTCACTTCGTCCACCACTGCAGAATTCATACAGCTGTGACGTGTAGCCTACGCTGTGAGTCCACGCTGGGCAAATTCATTTTGAGCACGGGTCTTAAAAAATTAATAAAAGAATAAAAGAGAATTTTAACAGCAAGACAGCAAGATTTCACCCAGCAGACACTGTGGCTATAAAATCAGCTCAGGATGATGATTAAACTGGTTTTACTTCACTTGCAATAACCAGTCAGGTTGAGCAGGAATGTTAATGCTTTCCTATATAATTATACTGTTAAATGTAAGTTTACTTAATTTAACTGAACAGTAAAACATTCATGAATTATGTGTTTTTACTACTAATAATAATGATAGCAATAACTAGAACAGAGCCCTTCCTGAAGGAAATGCAGAGTGATTGAGCAGCTAAAGTGATTTGAGAACAGTTGCTAATGTGTTGCCAGGTTTCTATGGTATTTTTTATGGTTGCTAGGGTGTTGATAGGTAGTTGCTGTGGATTTCCAGGTGGTTGCTGTGGATTTCCAGGTGGTTGCTATGGTATCCTAGGTGGTTGCTAGGGTGTTGCTAGCAGGTTGCTATATTATCCAAGGTGGTTGCTAAGGTGTTGCTAGGTGGTTGCTAATGTGCTGCCAGGTGGTTTCTATGGCATTTTTTTATGGTTGCTAGGGTGTTGCTAGGTAGGTGCTGCATAATTCCAGGTGGTTGCTGGGGTGTTGCTAGATGGTTGCTATAGTGTCCCAGGTGGTTGCAAGGGTGTTGCCAGTGGGTTGCTATAGTATCCCAGGTGGTTGCTAGGGTGTTGTTAGCAGGTTGCTTTAGTATTCCAGGTGGTTGCTAGGGTGTTGTTAGCAGGTTGCTATACTAACCAAAGTGGTTGCTAAGGTGTTGTCAGGCGGTTTCTATTGTATTTTTTATGATTGCTAGGATGTTAATAGGTAGTTGCTGTGGATTTCCAGGTGGTTGCTGAGGTGTTGCTAGGTGGTTGCTATAGTATCCCAGGTGGTTGCTAGGGTGTTGCTAGCAGGTTGCTATATTATCCAAGGTGGTTGTTAATCTGTGGCAAGGTAGGTGCTATGGTGTTGCTAGGCGTTTGGTATGGTATCCCAGGTGGTTGATAGGCAGTTGCTAAGGTGTTGCCAGTGGTTGTTATGGTAACACAGGTAGCTGGTAAGTAGGAGTGCGGGTCGGTTTGGCTATAGATCAGGTCGAAAAAAGAATAGGACTCTATGGGAGAAATAGGGATGAGAAAAAAAGAGAAACAGATGAGTGTGGGTCAGAACATTGAATTCGTGTTCGGGGGCCTGTTCTGAAATAGTGTATGCGAAACGGTGTCTTTTGGTCAAACAGAAGTCCAGTAGATGGACATACAATTTTTTACTCCATTCATTCCTATGGGAAAAAAAATCATAATTCAATGAAGATTGTACGAAAACCGTTCATCGGATAAAAAAAAGCTGTATACAAGCACATCGTTCCTGATCAGAACGTTCTGAAGTTAGAACGGTGTCAATATCTCGAAAACTGCGGAACGAGTTAGTGGAAAAAAATCCGACAGAAAGATAATAATAATAAGAATGTACACCGATCAGGCATAACATTATGACCACCTCCTTGTTTCTGCGCTCATTGTCCATTTTATCAGCTCCACTTACTATATAGGTGCACTTTGTAGTTCTACAGTTACAGACTGTAGTCCATCTGTTTCTCTGATACTTTGTTAGCCCCCTTTTACCCTGTTCTTCAGTGGTCAGGACCCCCATGGACCCTCACAGTGCAGATACTATTTGGGTGGTGGGTCATTCTCAGCACTGCAGTAACATTGATGTGGTGGTGGTGTGTTAGTGTGTGTTGTGCTGGTCTGAGTGGATCAGACACAGCAGTGCTGCTGGAGTTTTTAAACACCTCAGTGTCACTGCTGGACTGAGAATAGTCCACCAACCAAAAATATCCAGCCAACAGCGTCCTGTGGGCAGCGTCCTGTGACCACTGATGAAGGACTAGAGGATGACCAACACAAACTGTGCAGCAGCAGATGAGCTATCGTCTCTGACTCTACATCTACAAGGTGGACCGACAAGGTAGGAGTGTCTAATAGAGTGGACAGTGAGTGGACACAGTGTTTAAAAACTCCAGCAGCACTGCTGTGTCTGATCCACTCAGACCAGCGGAACACAGACCAACACACCACCACCACGTCAGTGTTACTGCGGTGCTGAGAATGATCCACCACCCAAATAGTACCTGCTCTGTGAGGGTCCATGGGGGTCCTGACCACTGAAGAACAGGGTAAAAGGGGGCTAACAAAGTATCAGAGAAACAGATGGACTACAGTCTGTAACTGTAGAACTACAAAGTGCACCTATATAGTAAGTGGAGCTGATAAAATGGACAATGAGCGTAGAAACAAGGAGGTGGTCATAATGCTATGCCTGATCGGTGTAAATCAGATAACAGTAGTGTTGCGCATTGCTTTCACCTATAATTATTATTAGTAGTAGTAGCAGTTGTGGTTTGTTGTGAGTGAGGATACTGGTACCTGCATGGCTTTAAACCATATTTATTTGATCACAGACATTGTTTCACCTGCCTCAATATACTGAGCTCTTTACATATTCATACTCACATATCATCATAATAGATCCATCACAATAGACAGGCCTCTAACAGTAGTCATCAGTGATTATTGGTTAATCTAAACACTTCTGTCCAATGACGGCTTGTTTCTTTACATGCACTACTGTGTATTAACTGAAAATCCTATTCTCTGTTCATATTGCTCTTGTTGTGTTATTGTTTTGCGATCCGTTGTCATCCAGAGGAGGACGGGTTCCTCTTTTTAGACTCGGTTCCTCTCTGCATTCCTTCCTCTTGCTCTTAGGGAGTTTTTTCTTGCTGCTGTCGCCCTTGGCGATGCTCATTTTGGGGCCTGGACCCGGATTTTCTGTAAAGCTGATTTGTGACAACAGCCGCAGTAAAAAGCGCTGCATAAATAAATCTTGTTGTGACTTGAATCAACTAAGATTTGCTTAAATAACTGAATATGATTTATATTTGAAGAAAATGGAACATTGTCCTATATTGTAGTTTATAACGTTTGCTAAAATTTTATATTAAAACCCTTAATTCATTCTTGAATTATTGAAAAATATGCTTTTTTAGCTGAAACACCCCCCAAAAAGGCCCCAAGGAGTTTGAGACCCATGCTTTACAGCCTGTGGAATTGCCTACGTTGACAAAAGCAGTGATTTCTTATTATTTCCCAGATGTAATTGATGTTTAATGAGATAGTAACTGCTCTGCGTCACACTAGACTCATTGTCTGAGCAATTGGGGAGCTGCAGACGGCACAGCGGCGCATTACGCTTCATCTGCACTGCACAGTGATGGGTGCCTATGTGTGTTTATGGCGAGATCAGTCATCAGTCAGTTCAATGAGGTGTCGCTAGAACAGAGACAGGTAAGGAATCAGTTCAAGGCACACAAGGCAGACAGTTTTAAGATTAAAAAGCCATGTTTTCAGCCCTCAGTGCAGACACAATGCAGAAACATGAAAGTGTATCGCCAGTGCACCCTCACACACTTCTGGGCATTTACCACCCTTCGCAAAAACCCCAAATCCCAAAGGTGTTCAGTGGGGTTGAGGTCAGGGCTCTGTGCAGGCCACTGGAGTTCCTCCTCACCAAACTGGTCACTCCATGTCTTTATGGAGCTGCTTTGTGCTCAGGGACTCAGTCATGCTGGAACAGGAAAGGCTCTTCCCCAAACTGCTGCATCAAAGCTGGAAGCAGATAACTGTGTAAAATGTCTTTGTGCTGCAGCATCAACATCACCCTTCACTGGAACTGAGGGGCCCAAACCCTGAACAACAGCCCAGCCCATCATCCCTCCTCCACCAAACTGTACTGTTGTGCATTCCAGTAGGTAACGTTCTCCTGATATCCACCAAACCCAGATTCATCATCAGACTGACAGACAGTGAAGCTGGTTAATCACTCCAGTGAACACGTTAAATGGTAGCTAATAGTTAAAGGGGAATTCCACCCATTTTTTTAAATGTTATGCAGAATTCAATCATTGTGATGTAAATGAAGTTATGCAGAGCAGTTACAATGTCTACAACACAAATATAGCCATAGAGCTACACATCTCTTCTGAGTATTTATATGTCATTTTGATAATGGTAAAACAGTCAGAAAAATTATGTTTTCTTCTGCATCCAGTGTGTACTCCTCGCCACGAGTGGGTTTAAAAATATGTTTCAGTTCAAAGCTTAATTGCAACGAAACTCGTAAACTATCTCTCGCAGCACATTAGACAGCATATTTCTAAACATTACTATGTAATAACTTTCTGCGAGGGAGCTTTTAGAGGCATTAGACGTCTGGTTCCTTTCACCACCACTGTAAAACAACCCTAACTCTTTCTCAGCATTTCACACCAAACCACTCTGAATGACATTGTTAATCACTTATGCAGAAATTCTGAAAAATCAGTGGAATTCCCCTTTAATTGCCAACAAGTCATTTTGCTTAGTTGCAACTAAATTGTTTTCTGTTTTTCAGCATAGCTTAAAGGGCAACTCCACAGACTTTTTAAAAAAATTGTACATAATTAAACGGTTGAGATGTAAACAGAGTCGTTCAGAGTGGTTTGGTGTGAAACGCTCCGTTCTAGAGAAACATACTGAGTCAGAACTGTTCACAGTGGTGGTGATAGGAACCAGACGTCCACCTCTAAAAGCTCCCTCACAGAAAGTTCCTACATGAAATGGTTATGAATTCACTGCCTGATGACTGAGACACTGTTCTGTGATAATGTTTTGGTCTATAACATATTTAATCAATTAATTTTAATCTATTAATGATGGAGGGATACATGCAGGGTGTTGTGAGGCAAAATAGTCCCCAAAGAAAACTTACATTTTCAGATTTTCCAATATTTTCCCATCATCAACATTCCATATAAACTCAGAAGACTCGTGTAGGTTCACTGGTGGTTTTGGATAGTTAATAAAATGTCTATATTTGTGTTGTAGTCATGGCGACCCCTGGTTCCTATCACCACCACTGTAAAGAAATCTGAGCCATTTCACACCAAACCACTCTGAATCACTCTGTTTACATTTTGATGACCAAATCATGCAGGTGGAAGAAATTGGTGTAATTCCCATTTAAAGACCACAGACTAAAGGCTTTGGTCCATCATTCTTTCTTCAGATGATACCAAAACAGAATAATCGACTAAACAATTAAAGGAATAGTTATATCAAATAATAATGATATTAAATATCACATTTCCACAATTTCCCATTTACCCCAGATATACCTGATCAGACATTTTTAGTGTCCGGGTTTTGCTTCTTTGGTTTAGCGCTTGAGGTTTGATCCCATTTTTTGCTAAAAACAGAACACTGGAAGTCAATAGTCACCCAAATCTTTACTTTAAGCACATCTCCAAAACCGCTGATCCAGGTCTTCGTTAAGGTGGCACAGAGGTTTAGCACACAGTATGACTTACTGTAAGCCATAAACATGAACAACCCCCTGCTTCCCATCACCACCACTCTAAAGAAATGAGTCTACAATCAACCATTTCACACCAAAACCACTGAATCAGGGGGACAATTTTGAAAAAATGGGTGGAATTGCCCTTTAAAACCCTAAAAAAAACGAAAAACACATCTTTTTCTTTACTCTGTGGTTCTTAGCCCCCATCAGTTTGTCAGGAGAGGGACTGCCCCCCCCCACCCTTCTCTCTCTCTCTCTCCCTCTCCCTCCTCCACTGTTTCTCCCTCTCTCTCTCTCTCTCCCTCCTCCACTGTTTCTCCCTCTCTCTCTCTCTCTCTCTCTCCACTTCTGCGGATTCAGTCATCCACCTTTTCTCCTTTTCTCAGTTCTGTAGGGGAGGAAGGGATGCGAGGTCGAGGAGCTGACTGAGAGGCATGGATACAGCCTGAGCACGCGAAATAAAAGAGAGAGAAAAAAAAAAAGAAAGAGAGAAGAGAAAAGAGAGAAGCGATGGGATTAATGTGATTTTTCTCCCCACACCGGGCTCGAAGTTAAAGGGATTCGTCGCTGGAGAGGAAGCCTCGTATGTGCAGCCTGTCAGGAGAGAGGAGCACTGCTGCAATGCCAACTCACCGCACTGTTTCGGAGCTTTGTGGAAGAGAGATGCTGTGAGTATCGCTGCGTTCCTTCTCTCCTCTGCTCTGCCTGCTTTTCTCCAGAACGCCCGGTTCCTTACGCGTGCATGTGTACTAGCTAAAGTGCGGGGACACGTGAGGATGAATGGGGAGAGCAGCAGACGTGCGGGGGGGGAACGTTTACGTCTTGTTTTAAACGCGAAACTCGGAATTGTTAGTGAGGATTCGAGAAATTTGGGATGCCAAAGTGTCGTGCAGGATCTCCTCGCCATGCACCACGATGCAGCTTTCGCAGAAAACAGAGAAAAAGCTGACCAAACGCGGGACGAAGTTGCCTTCCCATTCGAATTTCCCGTTCCACCTTAAATGGTGCAGCAGTTACGTTCAGGCGCCTGAGGCGCCTGAACGTAACTGCTGCACCATTTAAGGTGGAACGGGAAATTCGAACAAGAAGCGTCACATCTTGGTCTATCTTTGCACTGTGATAATAAAGAGTTAAATATATGAAATGGGGTGAAAAAGTCTTGTTGTGATGAGTGTCAAAATGTGAAAAAAGCATGGAAAAACAATAAAAACACAACTAAATATATAACAACAAATATTCTTAACAATTGTCCTTTTTTTTGCAAAAAAGCTGTGAGCTTTGTGGCTAAAATAACCCCTCCTTTAGTTCCTTTTTTCATGCAGAAATATCATTTCTCTCAATCTATATACCCCCCCACCACACACACACACCACAACCATGACATTGAATGTGCTGGACCGTGTCCTGACATGTAGATCCAGCTGATCCAGCTGGCGCTTTTGGGACGCGCCAACAGGGGGCGCGCTTGTATAAAGCTCAGCTTCGTTGGGAAATTAATGAGACATCAGAAGGAATATATATCTAAATACCACCCCTCCTCCCCCTCCTTCCCATCCTCAGATCTCTGTCACGTTGTAGGGACACAGATCCTGCGCTAGCTCGAGATAACTCAGGCAAGTTAGGAGTCTCTGCATCAGCAGGGATTCCATGATTCATTCTCTCTGTTTATCAATCAGTCTATCAATCTGTGTCTCTTCCTCAGGCGGCAAACAACCAGGAGAAATCAAGAGAATTTCTTTTTAGGAGGAACTGTGTGCAGGTTTAAAAATGCCGAGGGACTTTTATTTTGTAAAAGGAAAAAAAGAGATATTTTACATATATGGTACTGCAGGTGTTGACTGTGTTGTGGGTGGAGGTGGGAAATATCACAAGATGTCATATCACAATACTTTAGGAAGTTTATTTATATTTTTACGTGTCACAATATTTTTTTCTGACGTCTGATATGTTGGAACAGACAAAGTAGCGCCACGTTTTACAAATATTATCAAAAACTATGAATCCAGTCACTTGTGTTCAACATTTCACACACACTGGACTAATTATGCTCTGTTTTTAAATGCCTGGGGACTTTTATTATGTAATAAATAAGCTAGGTGTTTTACATATATAGTACTGCAGTTGTTGGCTGGTGTTGTGGCTAGAGGTGGTTCGATACTGGAAGTAAGCTATATCTCGTATCACGATACTTCAGGAAGTTTTTTACGATATTTATGCGTAAAATTTGCTAAGTTGTACCGACTAAGTAGTACCACATTTTAGAAATACTTCAAAAACTCTGAATCCAGTCTCTTGTGTTCAACATTTCACACACACAGGACTAATTATGCTCTCTTTTTAAATGCCGGGGACTTTTATGATGTAAAAAAAAAAAAGCCAGATATTTTACATATATGCTGCTGCAGCTGTTGACTGGTGTTGTGGCAAAAAGTGGCTCGATACAAGAGGTGAGCTACATCTCGTATCATGATACTTCAGGAAGTTTTTACGATATTTATGTGTCACGATATTTATTTTTTTGAAATCTTATAAATTATACAGACAAAGTAATGCCACATTTAAAAAATAATAACAAAAACTCTGAATCCAGTCACTGGTATTCAACATTTCACACACACAGGACTAATTATGCTCTCTTTTTAATCAAACAGGCTGTTTAGAAGTGTATTTAGGTGCTGATGATATCTGCGATATGCATATTGTAATGTAATTTATCACGATAACGATAAATGTCGATTGCCCAGCTCTACTCGATATGATATCTTCTTATCTGATACCGAGACTGGAACCTTGACCTTAAGCCGATACTGATGCTAATTTGTATTAGTATCTTTAAGAATTACCAACCTTTTTTAAATTAGCTTTTAACTGAAGGGGAATCCCACCCACTTTTCAAAATTGATGCATATGTAAACAGTTAAGACGTAAGCAAGGTGACTTAGTGGTTTTGTGAAGTGGTTTCTCATAGAGAAAGTGACTCAGTAGTGGTAAAAGGAGCCAGGGGTTGCAATATTTACACAAAGTACACAAATATAGCCATTTTATTTATTGTCCAAAAGCAGCAGTGAACCCACACGTGTTTTCTGAGTTTTTGTATGCTGTGCAGAAATAAATAATGGTGCATAAATGTCACGAGTAGAGCTCGGTGACAAAAATAAAACAGAAGGAAAATGTGGCATGTGGACCCTTTAAATGGTATCTTACAGTTAAAGGGGAATTCCATCGTAATTTTACAATTTTCTGCATGATTCAGTGAATTGGGATCATTGTAGAGACTCTGATTACTTTACAGTGGTGGTGATAGGAACCAGGGGTCACCATGACTACAACACAAAAATAGCCATTTTATTTACTATCCGAAAGCACCAGTGGACCTACACGTGTCCTTATATAATGTTAAAATAGTGGGAAATTTAAAAAAATAATTATTTGGGGGCTATTTTGTCTTCTCTGTCATGAATGGATTTTAAAAATACGTTCTAATATATCGTAAATCAGTGTCTCAGACATCGGGCAGTGAATTCATGACCACTTCATGTATAAAATTCTGTGAGGGAGCTTTTAGAGGTGGACGTCTGGTTCCTATCACCACCACTGTGAACGATTCTGACTCTAGAACGGAGCGTTTCACACCAAACCACTCTGAACGAGTTTATTTACATCGTAACCTCTTAATTATGCTGAATCTTTTGAAAAGATGGTGGACTTCCCCTTGAAATGACAGCATGCTGCAGTGTGCTTGGCCAGAGGAGTCTCTCTGAGCCATACGCTTTGATAGGAATCATATAGGCTTTAAAATGAGGGCCCTCTTCCCTTTTCGCCCTCCGTTCCTCCACTCGCTCCAAGAAGACTCGCAGTGCGATGATGACAGCGCAGCTCTCTTCTGCTCTGCTTGCTGCTCAACTTCGGTGTCACACAGAATCTTCATCACTCGCTCATTGCGAGTTATTCATCGCCCGGATTCCAAAATGAGAGATGAAATAAAGGGACTCCGTTTGCTGTAGCTGCCTAAGATGAGGGCCGCTTGTAAGAGCTTAATAGAAGACAATACAGAAAATCAGGAATGAATTGAACATCATGCAGTATTAACGGCAGAACGGCAGCCTGACGTTGTGGGCGTTTTTCAATCTCTGTACTTGTTCTCTGTGAGCGCAGTGCTCGCTGCTGATTGAGAATCGGTCCAGTGCACTTGCAGCTTGAAGTGCAGAGATTGCTCTGTCTTAAAGGTGGGAGATGTGGCACAAAATAATAGGGAAAGAAAAAGACAATAAACAGCTTGCATCACAGTATTTCAAGTTGGAGTATGATGAATGATGAATTCTATTCCACACTATGCAGCACTACATCCAGTTTAACAGGCCTGGTCATGAGCTCTGATGAAAAACACACTTGGTCAGTGCTCTATAAAAGGGGAATTCCACCCGTTTTCAAAATTTCTCTATAATTCAGAGCATGAGATGTAAACAGGAGGTGTTTAACGTCAAATGGGTCACTGCAGAGAAATTTACTGAATTTTTACACTGGTGGCGATAGAAACCAGGACAGTGTCTCAGTCATCAGGCAGTGAATTCACAACCATTTCATGTAGGAACTTTCTGTGAGGGAGCTTTTAGAGGTGGACGTCTGGTTCCTATCACCACCACTGTGAACGGTTCTGACTCGGTAAGGTTCTCTAGAACAGAGCGTTTCACACCAAACCGCTCTGAGCCGCTCTGTTTATATCTAAATTGCTTGATTATGCAGGAATTTAGGTGTAATTGCCCTTTAAATACTGATTATATCCATGATATGCTCAGAAAAGCAATAAAGTACTGTGATATTGATCACCTCTACTCAGTTTTTGCAGTTAGGGCTCTTTACAGCCTGAATTCCCCCAGTGCTAATCCAGGCTAATGTTCTGGAGTGTAAAAGTGAAGCTCTGCAATTGCTGATTAATCTGCACTCGATTAATCGATTAAGCTTGATTTCAAAACATCATTGATGAATTACGATGACTTCCTAGTAATTTGCATGATCTCCTACTGCTCTTTCTTTCAGTATTAAACTTTTATTTATTATTATATATATATGTTATATATATGTATATATGACGTATAATATGACTGTGTATATGTGTGTGTCAGCCATATCACCTCCTTGTTTCTACGCTCATTGTCCATTTTATCAGCTCCACTTACTATATAGGTGCACTTTGTAGTTCTACAGTTACAGACTGTAGTCCATCTGTTTCCCTGATACTTTGTTAGCCCCCTTTTACCCTGTTCTTCAGTGGTCAGGACCCCCATGGACCCTCACAGAGCAGGTACTATTTGGGTGGTGGATCATTCTCAGCCCTGCAGTAACACTGACGTGGTGGTGGTGTGTTAGTGTGTGTTGTGCTGGTCTGAGTGGATCAGACACAGCAGTGCTGCTGGAGTTTTTAAACACCTCAGTGTCACTGCTGGACTGAGAATAGTCCACCAACCAAAAATATCCAGCCAACAGCGTCCTGTGGGCAGCGTCCTGTATGGTCAGTGGAGCTGATAAAATAGACCGTGAGTGTAGAAGATGGCTGATCTGTGAATATATGTGTATAGAACATTGCTTAAAAATATATAGAAATTTGTATATACAATATATGTAGTGTAGGAGGTTTGTTATATACACTCTTTAAAAAGATGGTTCTTCAAGGACTCTTTAGTAAAGACAATGGTTCTACACCCAAAACCATTTGCATGCTTAAATGGTTCTTTGCATGGTGAAATGGTTCTTCAGATTGATGGAGAATGTGTTGTAGTTGGTTCTATATAGCACCAAAGAGGGTTCTTCTGTTGTTACAGTGTCAAGCTTGAAACAATAGAAGAACCCTTTTTGGTGCTATATAGAACCCTTTTTAAAAAGGTTCTTTGTAGAACCATATACAGCACATCCTCCATCAATCTAAGGAAACATTTCACGATGCAAAGAACCATTTAAGCATTATTTACTTAAAAACCCTTGAAGAACCGTCTTTTTAAGAATAATAACTGTTTTCCTTTAAAGTGTTTTGATCCCTAAAATCGAGTCTTAATTTTCAGTCTGATCACTCAATTGAATAATTGGTAGATTTCTCAGTGTAATCGACAGTGAGAGCCCTAGTGTGGCTTATCTGGACAGTGCGGAGTTTTACTGACGTCGTGTTTTCTCTGCCGACAGGGAATGAAGTCGAGCACTATGGGGTTCTCCAGGTTGGTACTCCTGACTCTTCCAGCTCTCCTTACCCTTGTGAGCCTGACGCGTGCGGCGGAGAAAGTGCCCATCCTGAACATTGCAGTGATCCTGGGGCAAACGCGCTACATTTCAGACAGAGACATACGCGCTCTGTGGAGCAAGGATGACCCCATCGACGTCAATGTGGTCACCCTGCTGGTCAACGAGACGGATCCCAAAAGCATCATCACTCATGTGTGCGACCTCATGTCCGGGACTAAAATCCACGGCGTGGTGTTCGGGGACGGCACCGACCAGGAAGCCATCGCCCAGATTTTGGATTTTATTTCCTCCCAGACGTTGATACCCATCCTGGGGATCCACGGGGGCTCCTCCATGATCATGGCCGACAAGGTAAGCTCGCACCTGGTGACGTCACCTCGCCTGCTCAGTGAGAACGTCCGAACGCGGTTGGTTGATAAAGTCCACAGGAGGGTCTACGTCATCTGGAACTTCCAAACTCCTTTATCCCCCATTTACAGGAATGTCCAGGTCTCAGGAAGAAGCTTGTTTACTCAACCAAAGGCAGCTTTTCTGATTTTGAACAATATTCAAAACAGATTTCAGCAAAGATTTCAGCAAATCTATGAAAGTTTTGTCAAACTACAGTACAACAGTGCAGAAGTCAGAGACCCCCCTTTCACTTATTTATGTTCTAGACAAATCAGCCGTTAAGTACGAGCTCAGTACTTATTGTGTCCACTCTTAAAAAAGGGTACACTCTTAAAAAATCCTTCTTTAGTAAAGAAAATGGCTGTATATAGAACCGTGAACACTTAAAGAACCCTTTGCATGACTTTTGCATCATGAAATTGTTCTTCACTGATTGATGCAGAATGTACTGTGGATGGTTCTATATAGAACCTTTTTAAAAGTGGTTCTATATAGCACCCAAAAGGATTCTTTTACTGTTATGATGGCAAGCTTGTAACCCTTTTGGGTTCTATATAGAACCCTTTTCAAAAAATATAGAACCATCCAAGCTTGTAAAACCCTTTTCCAAAAAGGTGCATAGGAGAAGCATATACAACACATTCTTCATCAGTCTGAAGAACACTTTCACCATGTGAAGAACCCTTTAAGCATGCAGATGGTTCTCCGAATGTTCATGGTTCTATATAGAACCACTGTCTTTACTAGAGAACCCTTGAACAGTGTTCCTTAAACAACCAGATACAGCAGGTTTTCCTCTGTATCCACTGTCCTAAAGAGTGTGCACTCCCAAAAAATGGTTCTTCAATGGTTCTTTAGTAAAGGCAATGACTCTATATTTAAACACAAGCACCCAAAGAACCCTTGAAGAACCGTTTTCTAAGTGTGCCTTTATTCCAGCTTCCACTCTTTTCAGGAGACTCGGTTTCAGTTTCTCACAGTCTTATATCTGATCTCCTCAGAAACATCTGGAAATTGAGCAACTTGTACTTAATGGCAGTTTTAGATGAATGAGGGGTCACTGACTTTTGCACAGTACTGTACACTGTGCTACACTGAGTTACTTTATTCAAATGTGTAGTAAAGTCAATGCAGCACTTTGAGCTGCACAATTCAGTGTCAGCTAAAGCAATTCGACAGATTTTACATTCATGTCGTCGCTGTTGGAACAAATCTGGATCTTTACAGGAGAATAAAAACACTCTTAACTTTCAATGTGTGTTAATTAAGCAATAGAACATGAGAGGAAGTGTGTTATCTCGAAATATCATTACAGCCGTGATGTTATTGGCGATAACACACTCCTCGAGTGTTCTATTGCTTTAATACAACAGTTAAATAAATAAAGTAATAAATTAATAAACTGGGCCGTGAACGCGGCGTTTAATATGTTTTAATGTTCGCAGTTCCTTCACCAAATTATAGTTCCTTAACGAGCAGCTTGTTGCTACGTCAGAGTAACGAGCTCCGCCCACTCGCTGCACAGCCGGCAGTTCGTTCTCCAGCTCCTCACACTAAACTCCCAAACTGTCACCACTGAGCAGCTTTTCAGTCGGCAGCTGTGACAGAAGAACAGCTAAACAACCTGGAATCAGCCAGAAATGAACCCAATACCATTCGCCAAACGTGTAGTCTGATCTTCAGAGTCTGACCAAATCAGACTGAGCCATAAAACTGCCGCAATATCAAGTTCAGCTCAGTTTTGTCAGTTTTTGCCAGATCAGTATTAATGTTGTTTTGTTCCAGCCAGTCTGTAAAGCATCTTACAGCCCATTTAGTTTGGCGAATGGTGTTGGGTTCATTTCTGGCTGATTCCAGGTTGTTTAGCTGTTCTTCTGTCTCAGCTGCCGACTGAAAAGCTGCTCAGTGGTGATGACAGTTTGGGAATTTAGTGTCGTCTCATCTTCAGAGTCTGACCAAATCGGCTGTTGGTCAAATGTGATCTTAAAAGTGTCCATTTTCTGTTGGCTCGAGCGTCTCCTACAGTTGTCAATATCGTTGCTTAGCAACGGCGTCTCAGCGCAGGGATACAGTGTTTGTGAAAAAAAATGTGCTGTTATGTTAGAAGGCTTCTCAACCAATCAGCCTGCGTGGCTGGAACATAAGTTTTGCACCATTTTTATGGGTCCATTTATGAAATTTTGACAGTGTATACTGCAAAAAATAACATCTTGTCAAGTCAAATTATCTTAATTCTAGTTGATCTATCCAATATTTCTTATTTTGAGATGGTTGTGCACTTATTATAACATTATTTAGCTTATTTCTAGACATTTTTACCTGTTTTAAGTAATTATTAGGTAAATATACTGGCTGATAGTTTTCAAGCACATTTCTTACAGCAAGCAAAATTATCTGCCAATACAGTGAGATCATTTTACTTAATAAAATTGCTTAAAACAAGTTTCGAAATAAGCTACATAATTTTAAAATAAGCTTACAACAATCTCAACAGGAGAAATATTGTATATATCGACTAAATTTAAGATCGTTTTAGATACTATTTTTGCAGTGTAAACAGCCGTGGATGCTTTTAAATGATGTAAACAATGAAAAATGACCAAAATGAAGAACCAGTGTTTTGTTCTGACAGCGACAGTGTATATCTTTATATTACGCAGTGTGGTTTAGGTGGTGTGTTGGATCGTCTGCTCGTTTTTAAGAGCATTCGCAGTGAAAACAATGCCAGCGATCTGTTTTCTAGCTTCCTCTGGTGCTGGACTCTCATCCGAGCTGTGTAAACACACAGAGAGGGAATAATTTGTTACTCTGTTGACTCATGGCGTTTCCTATTACCTGCTCCTAACTTCACACCTGAATTCTCCTCCGTGGTAAACGCTCCTGCTTGGCTGGCCAGCGCACAGTCGTTTATATAATCCACTGTTTCGGGCGAGTTTGCACTGCTGCATCTCAGTGTTTACTTCATGTTCTTCCAGCGATGCTGCTGCTCAGAAGCACTTGAGACAGAAACTCCAGAGAGATTCTGCAGAAAAGTCGGTAATGCAGGGGCGAAGAAAGATCCGTGCCTCATTTTGAGTATTTTCAGGAATTTAGTCTAATTTTAAGCATGATTGTGTTGATATACAGTACTTAGACCATTTTGAAGGCATTTTTGTTTATGCAGAAGCAAAGTTTCTTGAGCATGTTCATACATTCTCATTTCAAGACATTTTGTACCAAATGAGGTTTGAAGAAAATACTTCAAATAATATTCATGCTGGTTTCTGCTAATTGTAGGTTATTATAGTAACACCAAATCAGATTAGTGCTACTTAAATCTTGCCACAATGCCTTAAACCTCTGAAATATTTACTATTATATAGTATTTTATTTATTTTATTTTAAGATCATAAGATAATTTACAGCACAAAATCATTTTTTCTTATTTTTTATGAAAGCTTATTAAAACTTTCTCACTATATTGACAGAAATGTGCTTAATTTTAGAAGCTTTTCATTGATTTGTTTTTCTATTTCTTCTTTTTTGACACTGACTTTGATTGCAGTATCATGGCTGCACTGGATGTAACGTTCTTAGCACTGCAGAAGTGAGCTCAGTTTATTCTAGTCGCATTAAAGGGGCCGAATCCTTTTTTTGTGTGCAAACTTAGTCATAATTTATTTTTACATGACCATTTTATCCTTTAGAATTAAACCTGCCTTTGGTGTTGTGCCCTTAAGACTGATATATGTAAATGAGCTCTGTTCTGATTGGTTGTCCTGTATTTAGGGCTTCACAACATGGACAGAGAATGAAATGTTTGCATTAAGCTGTTGAATATCACAGCAATGATCTGAGAAATAATAAATTATGTTAATTTAGTGTGTCCCTGACTGGATGCGCCACAAATATAGAGACATTTTTTGCTCTGCAAACAGAAATATAACTAAATATTCACTGTTGTGCAAAACAAAAACAAAGACAGACTAATAGCTGCTCAGATCACAACTACCAGCACTTTATTGTGCACTTTACGACAGCAAACAGTCAGCATTTCCTGAGCGAGTTATTCTATAAAGGCTAAAAAAATGAGTAAATATGAATATTTTTCTATTTAGGCCTACAAAACTAAGTTAATATATATTTAGTATATTTACTCCTTATGGTGATGCACGTTTGTTGTGACAGTAGCCATCACTGCTTAATAATCATCACATTTCAAGTATGTTTACAGGTTAGTAGTTGAGGATAGACTAGTATTTGAGCTGTGCACACGTGTGTTTTATAATTGGCTGTTTAGCCAAATGGTTAAGTCACTCATTCTACACGTGGCAGAGCAATAAAACAATAAAACTGTGATTTATCGTGCAGCCCTACCTGCATTGTGCCTCAGGAAGCAGTCCCAGCTGAAACACTTAAGATTTCAATGTGAATAGGTGGATATATGTAAATGTGCTTGTTTTTGTGACATCACAAAAGTCAAAAAAAGGCTGTTTTTGCGGCTCATTTACCATATATGGACTGTTTTGGGAACAATTTGAAAGCTTGTTTACATACGACATCAAACTGTTTTGCCTTAAAAAGGAAGTGAAATGTGTTTGTCTAGGATATGGGCCCTTTAAATGCTTTATTTACAAAGGGAAACCCAGCAGGGAGCAAAGCTTTAAAGCGGAGCCATAATTGAAAAGAAAGATGCTCAGGTACAGCTGGTAGCTTTCATTTGGCTGCCACTTTTAAACCGTATCCATTTGGTGTTTCATCAGATCTTGAAAGATTTTGCTGATTGAGCCTTTAAGTAAGCGCTGCGTCGGCCCGTTTTATCTGCGGGTTTCCTCAGAAGTCTTCGGGAGGTCTTCCTTTGGCGCATGCGGAGGTGAAGTTGACGGAGCTGGCTTTTGTCTTTCTGTGGGTTTCTCTGAGTCTGACCCCGGGTGGGGAAGAACAGCATGTCAGTGCTAATTAATGGCAGGCTTAGCAGACTTCATTCGGTCCCAGTTTAGAAGCGCTCGGTCTGGTTTAACCCAGCGATGCGTCATGGTGTCATATGTTTTTCAGCCAAACTGTCGCCTCCCACGCAGCCAGGTCAATGCACGGCCACGCAGGCGGGCAGGTACTGCCTAACGCTGAGTGACAGAGCTATTGACTTAACACAAATCTTCTACACGATACAATGGATTTAGAACACCTGAAGCAAGCAGACGCCAAGCGCAATGGAAGAGGCCATCAGAGCCGTTACGTATCTAATATCCCCCCCGTTCTCCTCCCTGTCTCTGTTAGAGAAACATGCGAAAATGAAATATATTGAAAAATGCATCCCAATATGTGAAGCTTTCATCTGGAGTATATTGGAAATCCACTGTTGATGCTGGAAAGCTCATAAACCCAACGGACCAGATCATTTCTAGCAAACTGTTTGTGAATAGCGTTGCGCCGGATAGCGGATTATTATTACAGACCATGTTATCATTGACTTCTCGATCGATTTTTCCTTTGTTCCCCTGGAGATTATTAGAGAAAAGGAGAAAAATATTAAAACAAAAGCAGGTTATTGCCATCTTTCAGGGTTTTCTACTTATTCCGTTTGGATAAGCTTCTATTTTCAGGCATTTCTTTGAAAGAAACACTGCCCAAGCACAAATCCCTTGGTCAATAAATTTGAAGTAGGGACAGATGGAAATGTGTGTTTATATTTATGGCCTTCACTCTGTCAGAGTCTGTGTTCTGCCTGCATTTTTTGTCAATATAACAGATCTGGCTTATATCAGTTCCACTCTAGAACTTTCAGACATCTGCAGAACTGAACATCTGTCAACTGGAACTTTGGTTTAGTCAGCACTCAGTAGCTTGTAGAGCTGGTTTTGGCTTGTTACACATCTGTAAAACCTCTATTTTATTTGCATAATCAAGTGAATAATCCACTTTGTTTGTATTTTGTAGGAACCTGAAGGTTTTACTGGAGAAAAAAAGTCTCTAATAAACTTTTGCTCTACAATATCACATTTTCACTACTTAATTCAGTCCAGTTCATGCAGCAAAGCATCTTTAATTCATGCCGTCTTGATGAATCAAAGTCTTGGCACATACTCTATACATCCTCGAGTATCTAGGCACCTTTCTGCTTAGTGAATTCAGCTACTTGAAGGAAATGAGCCTGAGAAAAATCAGACTCGCAGAATGTTCCACTAGGCTCCACCTGCCACGTTGCGAACACTAGAAGTCAATTCAGCATGAATCTGCTGGCCACTGTGTTCAGCTACACTGTGAAGTTTGAATACTAAAACATTTACACGTCTTAACTTTATTGAAGCCCTGAGAAGTTTTGGGGATCTATTTACAGAGATTTGGGTGACTATTGACCTCTAGTGTTAGCAGCATTAGCCTTGTAGCTCCAGCTCTAAGCTACAGAAGCAAAATTTGGACACCAAACATGTCTCGGCTGATCGACCACATCTGGGGTCAGTGGAACATTTTGTACGTTGGATTTTTCGCTGAACAATTTCATTCACACTAAATGTACACATACAGCTTGTTTGATCTCCATAGAAAAGTACTGACCAATATAATTAAATTCTCTAGAGCAGCCGCACATAAGCCTAAGGTCACCAAGCGTGGGCTAGAGGGGTGTAAAGCCCTTCTAATGAGTGAATTTAGCTTTAGGTGAACCTATTAAACATAAAAAGGGTGCGTTATCATGAATAATATCAGAGCTGTGATTCGGTTGCAGGTATGAGCTGAAGGCGAGTTCAGTAGATCATCATTATTCACCATAAAACATGACCTCCAGTGTTCTGCTGCTTTAATACAGCAGTTAAAGTAAAGAACAGAGTAAAGCAAATAATCCCTGAACATCGTATCAAATGTGCTTTAATGTTGGTGATTCCTTCCGCCAAAAAAAGTAGTCCCCTTCTTGTTACAGAGCCGTAAAGCTGTGTGAATATCAGGTTGAGCTCAGCTTTTTCAGTGTTTTCCAGATGAAGCTTTTTGACATTTTATATGATAAAGTTATTTAACTTATTTAATTATGCAAAGCTGTAGTTGATATGACTTCTCCACCAAAATAAGCCAATTCACAACCCCTAGGCTTTATAAGCTTTTCAGAACCTGTTGATGACACATTCAGTGGTGCACACTTCTATGATCTCCATAAAGAAGCATTAACCAATAGAATGGGATGCTCTGGGTCACCAAGCGTGGGCTAGATGGGTCTAAAGCCCCCCAGCATTGGACTGTAGAGCAGTGGAGCTGCGTTCTCTGGAGTGATGGAGCTCCATCCAATACCTTTGTGATGAGTTGGAGTGATCCAGAACTGACCATCCAACATCAGTACCTGACCTCACTAATGCTCAATCAAATCCGCACAGCAATGTTCAACATCTAGAAGCCTTTTGAGGAGAGTAAAGGCTGTGACTGCAGCACAGACTCACTATTAACACCTTCATTTCAGAAGAAGCTCTGGAGTCTGCCGACTTTTGGACTGAAGTGTGTGTTGGTGGTTCTGTGTCGGTTCCATTGGGCCACAAACTTTATTTCTTGTTGTAAACAGTGCTGGTGTTGTTGCTCTGTCTAGCGTAAATGAGGAGCGAGATGCTAACCAGCTAGATCAAGCGTAGGATGTTTTTTTTCTCTTTCATAAATATAATAACACCCATAGGCACGCCATTACGGTGCACGCTGACCCTCTGTCTCGCGCCGTCCCCCCTTCACCCCTTTTAAGAAGGGAAGATCACTTAAGTTGTTCCTGCTCTTTGTGTCTTGGGAGTCTGTTGATGAACTCCTGAATGATAAAGTGCTGCTCCGGATGAGAAATAGCTCCGTCGCTTCCGAGCGGAGTGCGTTTGGAGATAGCGGGTTGGTGTGGGGTGGGGCTGCTGTCCCTGGAACTGCTGCTTAAAAGGATAGTTCAGTCTAATGTTGCTAAGAGTGAATGAAAGTGAATAGTCACCAATTAGCATGATGCAAATGACATCATTTCAACTGAAGCTAAAGGCTTCCATTCATTATTAGTCTTGTTAGTGTATTTGGCATATTTGGCTACTCCTTTAAAAACGAATTGCATTGATTTTCTGCATAATTGAGTGTGTGAGCTGTAATCAGAGAGATTCAGAGTGGTTTGGTGTGAAATGGTTCAGATGTCTTTACAGTGGTGGTGATAGGAACCAGGGGTCGCCATGACTACAACACAAATATAGACATTTTATTTACTATCCAGAACCACCAGTGAACCTACACGAGTCTTCTGAGTTTATATGGAATGTTGATGATGGAAAATCTGAAATAATAAGTTTTCTCTGGGGGCTATTTTGCTTTAGCATGTATCCCTCCACCATGAATGGATTTTAAACTATCGTAATATTGTGTAAACCTTTTGGCCTATTCTGCGCTCATGTGATGATAAAGGCTGTATCACTGACCCTATAAATTGAATCCTGTTGTATATCTTGAATGAGTTTTGTTTACTATTTGTACTCTGATTATGTTGTCTATATAAGCAATAGAGCACACCAAAGGGTGCTTTATCATGAATAATATCAGGCTGTGATTCGGTCGCAGGTACGAGCTGAAGGTGAGTTCAGTAGATCATCATTATTCACTATAACACACGACCTCCAGTGTTTTACTGCTTTAATACAGCGGCTAAAATAAAGAACAAAGTAAAGCAAATAATCCACGAACATCGTATCAAATGTGCATTAATACTGGTGATTCCTTCCGCCAAAAAAAGTAGTCCTCTTCTGTCTTAGAGAGCCATAAAGCTGTGAATATCAGGTTGAGCTCAGCTGTTTCAGTGTTTTCCAGATGAAGCTGAATGTGGTTCAGTTCCAGTCAGTCTGTAAAGTGTTTCACAGCTCATCTTGTTTGCTGAATTGTTTTCTGTTGATTTCTGGATAAGTCCGGTTTAGTTTAGTTGTTTATTGCCCAAAAAGCTTGCTTAGGATCAACAACAGGTCCAAAAAATAAATGTCTTAAATATACAGTACATATACAGTATCTTTTGTTATGATAATTTATTCCATCAATCCATTATGGGCACAAAATACACAAATTTAATACATTTTTCAAGATTTGACTCAATTTTTGACATTTTATATGCTAAAGTTATTTAACTTATTTAATTATTCAAAGCTGTAGTTAATATGAGTTCTCTACCAAAATAAGCCAATTCACAACCCCTAGACTTTATAAGCTCTTCAGGACAAAAAGCCCTGTGATTTGAGAGTGGGCGTGTCCATTACATAAGCCACACCCCCTCATTACCCTCTTGACTGCCTTGTTTTGATCATTCACAGTGGTTGTGTTTGTATTACACCAGTTTTATCCATCTATTCTTCCATTCATCCAAGTATCCATCCAGTCGTACCTCCCAAACATGCTATAGTGATCAGTGTAATTACTCCTGCAGTAACAGTAATCACTTTACCTCCCGAGCGACGTGCTGAGCGAACAGGGCTTCTGCTTTTCCTCCGCCGGTAGAAGCCTGTGTACTGCGTCGGGGGACTGCTTGCTTGACAGAATGCCGGATCTGCATGTCAGGCTTTTTGTTTGAGGAAAATGTCAAGCAATATCTCAACAAGGCATAATAATGTTAACTGAGATGCTTGAAGTTCAGCGCTGAGGTGCGATCCTGGAAGACTTCTGCGCTGATTCCTCTACGTCCCTTCCAGAGAGAGCTCAGTCGTTAGGAAGAGATCAGAGGAGACGGCTGTACCTGTGTGGTTTGTGCTGGAACATCACGTGGTTTCCATAATGAAGTGGATAGCTGATGTGCTAACAGGTGTGTTTTGTGTTATTGTGATGACGGTGTATGTAACTGTACTGCTGTGTCTGATCCACCCGCACCAGTGCGACGCACACTGTGAACAGATCGATACATCGCCCAGCCCTAAAAGGAATATACACTCAGTGGTCACTTTATTAGGTATACCTACCTTGTATCCACACTCATTGTCCACTTTATCAGCTCCACTTAGCAAAACCCCAGCAGTACTGCTGTGTCTGATCCACTCGCACTAGCACAACACACACTAACACACCACCACCACGTCAGTGTTACTGCAGTGCTGAGAATGATCCACCATCCAAATAGTACCTGCTCTGTGAGGGTCCATGGGGGTCCTGACCACTGAAGAACAGGGTAAAAGGGGGCAACAGAGAAACAGATGGACTACAGTCTGTAACTGTAGAACTACGAAAGTGCACCTATATAGTAAGTGGAGCTGATAAAATGGACAGTGAGTGTAGAGAGAAGGTAGCTGTACCTAATAAAGTGCTCAGTGAGTGTATTTCAGTAATGTGGAAACACATTTGAGTAAAGCAAATCAATTTATTACAGTATAAACTGTGGATTTGTTTTATAGAGGAGCCTGATTTGTATAATAGTGTAACTGTAATCCTGGTGCTGTAAATCTGAGTCTCGAAAACTCATAAGCTGCCGTAGCTTTAGACACAGTGTGGAGTATTTATTTTAGATTTTGGGGCTCTTGGAGATTTTATCTGTGTTTTTCACTGTTGAGGGGAGAGCAGTAATATTGCTGTGACTGTGTATCATCGCAAATCTCAGAGGATGCTGTTGCCGCTGCCTTTCCTAATAGTTTCTGTGGTTGTGCTGTTATTTACTGTCCTCACATGAACAATCTGCAGACACTTATTTTGCTATTTGTCAGTGCAAAATACAATTGTGGCGTATAATTATTGTAAATGAGGTCTTGTAGACCAACAAAATGAAACCCAGGTGGACAAAACTACCCATCTGATCATCACAACTTTAAGCAATATGTAAATGTGCATTTGATCAGAATATGTGAATATTTTTATAGTTTATAGTGTCCTGAGAGCAAATTTCATGAAGCATAATAGCTCAGATTTCATCATAAGAAGGCAATAATGCTTTGATGCTCTTCTCAACAATATGAACCTCCTGGGAAGCTGAGTTCTTTCATAGATCACTGCCTTATACGTTATATCAATTCTGTCATACATTATTGTGCAAAAGTTAGAGACTCTTCACTTTATTGCATTCCCAGTCAAAACAGTCAATAAGTACAATAATAAGTACAATAAGTACAATAGTAATAAGTGTGTCACTCTTTCCCTTTATTCCAGCTTCCATTCTTCCATTCAGGAGACTCACTTTCAGTTCCTCAAAGAATCTGCAGACACACCTCCAAAGTTCAGTCTTAGAAGTTGGTTGTATTTACTGATAACAAGCTGAGTGGTCTTTAGTCCGGAGGACACAGTGTCCATGATTTACAAAAAGAATTTCAAATATTTATTCGTTGGACCTCAGAACACTTTTCCATTTCCTGTCAGTCCATTTTAAATGAGCTCAGGCCCAGAGAAGGTGGCAGCGTTTTATATAGGTTTTCTTTTTTGTGTTTTAGAGTTTTAACTTGCATTTGTGGATGCAGTGATGAACTGTTTCCACAGACAGTGTTTTTCAGAAGTGTTCCTGAGCCCAGGCAGTGATTTCCACTACAGAATCATGTCTGTTTTTAATGCAGTGCCCAAAGATCACGGCCAGCAAATACTGGTTTTTGGCTTCGTCCCTTGTATACAGAGATTTCTCCAGATTTCTCTGTTATGATTAGCTGTACCATCCAGCTTTTTCCACCACACACACACGCCTGACACAGACATACACATAACCACGGGTACGCATCAAATACCATGTGTAGCCCACAGTTAGCAAAATTAACCTAGCTAGCACATTGTAGCTAACGTAGCTAAGACAATACATAAATACATAACTTTGAATATTTGAATAAGATTTTGTTTTCTGATCTTTACGTTTTCAGTGTTTTCAGTTTGCCACTGAAAGAATCTGCAGACACACCTCCAAAGTTCAGTCTTAGAAGCTGGTTGATCATTTTCTGAAGTAATCAAACACATTCAGTGGTGTTGAGGTCTGGACTCTGGGGTGGTCAGTCCATCGTTCAGCTTCTTTGTTTGATGTGTCCGTCTCCTTTTCTCAGTGAGGTTCTTCTTGATCAGCTACACATCCTTTCAGACCCACAGCGCTGAGTCGTCTTCTCACAGTGGAAGGATGGACAGAAACTCCTGTGGATGTTTTCAGATCTGATCAGCTTGATTTTCTCCTCTCTCTCAGAGATGAAAGCTTTAAGTGCTGTTTATCTGATGGGGGCGGTTTTGGGGTCGACCAGCTCTTCCAGGTGGTTGTTAGGAGTCTCGTCTTGTCTGGAGCTTTTAATCATTTTTGAAGCAAGTGGATTTGCTTATATCTAATCTCCTCAAAAATATCTCCATTTACTTAATGACCGTTTTGACTGGACGTTAAAGGGTGACCACTGTATCATATCAAAACCTTATAACCATTTATAAACATTGCACCGTGAACATTTTATGATAAATAGGCCAATAAGATAGAGACAGAATTACCTGAAATAAACTCTTACTTTAACATATATTAAAGCTAAGGACCTTTTTTGTTTCTCCTATAAAGTTACCATGTCAGACAGGTTACAGCAGGTAGGGTGTTGTTCCACCTCCTGTTAATCTTTTCCATTATTTGTTGCATCTCAAAAGCTGCAGATTTCCTCACAGCGCTCACTGATACACTAGTTCAGGGGTCGCAACCCAAATGTTAAGAAGAGCCATTTTATTTAGCCTTTCAACAAAAATCAAACCACTTTGGGAGCCACAACATTTTATGTCCATTTTACCATCTTGGCTGTAAATATGTCTCCGTATCTGTTAATGTACTAGTATAGGATAAAATAAACAAAAACACAGACTTACTCTGCTCTGCTTTAAGCTTTAGCTCAGCTATAGCTGCTTTTCTCGCATCTCCAGCAGGAAACTTTCTTCAAAAGTAGAGCAGTTTCTTGTAAAATGTCTCTCAACATTATTTTTTTATGAGGCTGAAGTCGCTTCTCATTCACCAGCTTCTTGTTCGAATTTTCCAGTTCCACCTTAAATGGTGTCTGAGGTGCCAGAATGTAACTGTTGCACCATTTAAGGTGGAACAGGAGAATTTGAACAAGAAGCTGGCGAATGAGAAACTGACTACAGCTTCGTGACTTTTTAGTGTTTGTCAGTTTCTCACTGCAGATTAAACGTATCAGGAAACCAGCTGGAGTGATTTATAAACACAAATAAGTCCATTCATCTCCAAATTATCGATGTTGATCTTAAATCTCTCTCTTTGCCGTTTCGTTAGCTACTAGCTAGGCGAAACTGTTGTCTGTGTTGCTATGGTGACCAGCAGTCTGCGCTGATCTTCAGGGTTAAAGGGTGAATTAGCAGTTCTACATTAACTCCAGAGTTTAAGACCATTTATTGTTAAACTGTGTTGAACGATCAGCAGAGCTTTATTTTACTGTAAAGGAGGATTATTTTATTTTTACCTACAAATCTAATTCTAATGTGGCTGTGGAGCCACAACAGGACAGTATGTTGCAGACCCCTGGACCAGGCCTATATGGAGGCTCAACCCAGGTTCTACAGTCCATTACTGGAACAATAGAGCAGACTGTCTGCTTGGCTCTGTGCAAAAAAAATGCTGATGTTTGTCTCGGGGAGTGAGACGAAGGGCTGAGCTACCAGCTTATCCTGCTACAAATGAACTATATGTAGCAACACAGTTGCAACCCTCATGCAGACCTCACAGAGATGTTGCTGGAAGGCAGTATGTCCACTTGGCCTTTTGATGGTGCATTTTTTCTACTACATGTAACCTCAGTGGGGTTATACATAACTAGAAAGATCTGCTCTACATCAGCACTGCACACGCAGCAGCTCCTCCGCACGAGATGAGACCAGCGGGGAGTTTAGTCTGCAGTAGTGAGTAGTGACTGTAGAGGTGCGCTGATATGGGAACTGCAGGCTGATGTCTGCTGATTCTGATGCTGATACATAGACATTTATAAAACATGGGACAAAACCCACCTGGATTGGTGTTAAATGTAAGATTTTGTGAATGATTATAAATGCAGTCAAATCAATGAAGTTTTAGTGCAGTAACCCAGCGTCACCTAAACATTCTGCTTTCTGCTACATTGGGAATTTCACCAATTTTCAAAAAAAATCTGAAGTATTCAGTCCTTGAGATGTAAACAATGTCATTCAAAGAGGTTTGGTGTGAAGTGGTTCATTGTAGAGAAACATAAAGACAGTGATGTCTTTACAGTGGTGGTGATAGGAACCAGGGGTTACAATGGCTGCAACACAAATATAGACATTTCTTCCAAAACCACCAGTGAACCTACATACCTCTTCTGAGTTTATATGGAATTGTGCTAACGGTCATAAATCTGAAAAAAAAAGATTTTCTCTTTTTCTCTGGGGACTATTTTGCCTTACACCGTGCTGCATGTACCCCTCCGCCATAATTGGATAAAAATAGATTGATTAAAATACATTTTAAGTGTTATTACAAAGGCAGGCAGCGTATATCTAATCATTTCATGTAAATCTCCCTGTGAGGGAGCTTTTACAGGCATTAAACTCTTCAGATGTCCGGTTCCTATCACCACCACTGACTTGGCAAGTTTCTCTAGAATGGAGTATTTCACGTCAAACCACTCTGAACGACTCTGTTTACGTCTCAACCATTTAATAATGTAGAATTTTAGAAAAAATGGTGGAGTTTCACTTTAAATGCAGGTTGAATCTAAACTCTCCAGAACCAGGGTTGGAAACCGCTGCCCTACACACTCCTGCACATTTTAATGCACAGATACAGTTTTTTGCTGACTGTAACATTAGGGGGAAAATTATAAAATGTGGCATGTGCAAAAGTTATGACACTATATATTTTATGATATATTTGTTTTTCATTGTGTTAAATTCGTTGAATAGTGCCTCATGTAGAAGATGTGTTGACTTCTTTTTAACAAAACCTTTGCGTATGACTGTATGTTCTCAAAAATAGAGATTTCAGCATTTCAGTAGACACGTTTACATGCAGTCTAATAATCCGTTAATAATCCGACTAACAGCTCAATCAGAATAG